>NC_134367.1:58143561-58300436 GCF_035582795.1 Mycteria americana
CTGAAAGATAAGGCATACGTTTGTGGACCTCTGTTTCTGTGGATGCACCCCAAATGTTCCTGCACTCTTTTGTTCCACAACTTCACAGTTGCATACGCAGCTGTATGGCAACTGGCTGCTGGACGTGAGCTCCGTCTTGTAGCACTGTAGAAAGAAGTTACAAAATACGAAGTGGGAGTTAAGCTGTCTGAGGCAACACTTGGCTATTATATGTGATGAGCTAAAGTCTGGTCACAGAGTATTTCAGCTAATGTCTCCTTCAGCTTACCCCATTCCAGTCCAGTCTGATTATTCCTCAGAGCCTTTCCCTGTACTTTGCTATGGCAGGAGCAAATCACTGCATGTTCCAAATTTTTGCCACGTGGTTTTGCTCCCGCTCTGCGGCATGTGTCCAGCCTAGAGATGGTTTTCTTTCTCAAGCAATGTTACCAGTTACATTTGGGTTTTAAGCCTACATCCGTTTCAGCAATCCTGCTCTATAATTGGGTCCTGCAGACCCCAAATCGACGGCTGGTTCTCAGGTTTTCTTCTCTTGGTCTGTTTTTCCATCAGTATTTCTTGTAACAGTCTTCCGTTGGTGATTGTTTTCTGAGTAACTTGGAAGTCACAGAAGCTGAGGATCAACATCCATCAACTTTAATTGATGCATAGTGCTCCCCTAGATGCCTTTGAAAGACAGAGTAGAAGTGAACTAATCTGAAGAGCACTAATTCAGTATTAGCCAACTAACGTAATGCAAAATAGTGGAAAAATATTCTCGGACCCAAGGCAATATATTCTGCTTAAGATTCTGTTCTCACACATTTCTTGCCATATCTTATCATTGTCCACAGAAAAGGCATTCATCATAACAAGCAAAAAGAGGGTTATAATCTGCGGTTGACCTTTGATGGAGATAATGATATATTTTCTCCCAAAATCTGTGTGAGGCAGAGTTATTCATAGCCTCATGAAAATGCCCTGTTTAAAAACAGTGTATTGTTTTAAGTGGAAAAAAAAAAAAGATTTCACATTTGATTATAGTTTAGAAATGGCACAATCCTACCCTGCACACAATAGGGGAGCTATGTTTATGTGGAGATTTGACAACCGAGTCCTTTTCGAATAAGAAGTTGAAGAGGCTGAGATCAGTTTTAAATATAAAATAAATACAAATAAATACGTAAAAATAAAAACAGAAGCAAGTTCATGTTTTGCATGTTTTTAAATATGAAGTTTAGAAGTGGAGTCATCAGATAAACATACAAATGGAGCAAAAGCGTCATAAGACTTTGTGTACTCTGTACTATTTGGACCTAAAATCTCTCCCTGAATCATGTAACATAAGTTTGGTGCATTCAAAATTCCAGTGGAGCTTCATATAATTTATTTTTATCAAGGTGTTTTTCTCATCCATATAAAACACATTGTCTGCCTTTCAACTTCTGAACAATATTATACAGTCCTGATCTGTACAATGATTCTGAAGGGCACAGCCTTGGTCAAACTATCCCTATTGAGCTAGTCAATGTTAAAATCCAGATAGATTTTATTTAAAGATCTCAACATCAAACTCTTCACGAATTAGTCCTGTTCAGCTCAGAGACTTTTTATTGCATCCGAAGTATTCATGTTAGCAATTAATATAGAAGTAAACCTGCTGGGAGATCGATTTTATGGGCAAAACTGCTTGTAATATTTTTCTTCAGTTGTTCAGACTTGTTAATTTTCCTGATGATCTGCAATATCTCCCGCAGTTAGTGGCCTTTTTTTGAGATGAGATGACAGGTAGAAAAAGATGCAAGAGGGCAGTTTGTGTTTGCAGTGTTGTGGAGTTATAGGTCTCTGACAGTCAACAGTAGATTTAAATGTTTAAACATATTCATTAAGTACTGTGTTAGTTTAAATATTGAAAGGGATACTTGGAGAATAGAGGTTGACCATATGTAAATTTTCATCCCAAACACAGATTAAAATGAATTCTATAGGGAAAGATCTATTCATGAAAGAGTTTAGGAGTGTCCACATTATTAATGCTTCATATTAAACTTGTAGTATGCTCCAAACATTTTGTTATTGCGAATGCATTAAGTACCTAACTGATAAGAGACTGGTGATGGAGGAGAGGGGAGTAGAGAACTGAAAGTTTGGGTACCTGAACAGTTTAGAAGGTGGATTTTAGATTCTAGGATAAACACAGTAGCCATAAGTGACTGCAAAAATAAAGAGTACTAGGGTATCAGCTGAGACAACTTTAAGGAGCAATTAAAATGTCAGCATTATCATCCAGTCTACGTCAATAGGGAAGGCTGTTCAGACCTCTGAGTTGCCGAGTCTGATATTTTACTGTGCTATGATTTATAGCTGTTCTAAAGTAGTGTAAACTAGGTATGAGATCTTACCACATCACTTTTCTTGAAAATATGGCCTCTTGCTTGAAAAATAAGGAAGAATTTATTTAGCTTTGTAGAAGGACACACTTAAGTACTTTCTGAGCAGGGATAGATTTGTGACACTGTACTGGGCAGTGACTAATTAGGCCTTTAATATAGTGGGTGCAGTAGAAGTAATATAGCCTTTCAGGTACACGAACCAAAGCTAGAAACTGATTTATTTCAATCTACATGCCTCTGTTTCCAAGGAATTCAAACATCCAGAAAAGTTTTCCGTCATCTCAGGCTTATTGTAGTTTCATTTAGACATCAGGTTAAAAATAAAAAGCTATCAAATTCTGATGAAATATCCTGTACAAGTTTACACAGACACGCTGCTATTATGGTCCTGGAATCTGTTTCCTACTCCTCTCCAAGACATACCTGAGAACTTTTTTTGTTAAATAAAAAGTTGTGGTGTGTTTTTCCTTCTTTTTGTCAGGATGCAGCTCACAGGCAAATATAGCATTTTAAAAAGATTTTGTCCAGACTTCAGTATAAACTCAGAAAGAAAAAAGGACAACCCAGAGCGGATGGGAAAAGATCCACCAAAATAATCATTATGCGGTGTCTTTTCATGCAACAGAAAATGAAGGGTTCAGATTTCTCGAGCAAAGAAGGAAAACAAATACTTTTGTGCAGTTTCTCAGCTGCTGTAAATAGATTCGGCTTCACTGACCTCAGCAGCACAAGCAGGGCCTGCATTTCATTTTATTATTCACATTATAGTATCACCATGAAGACATAATATGGTCCAGAGGTAGAAGAGAGATAGTAAGGGGGGATCCCTTTCTCAAAGGCAGGTTGTGAGAGACTGGGCAGAGGGACAAAGAGCGGAGTTAGCAGATGCTTTCTGCTAACATCGTTCTGCAGTGAAAGGCTGTGGACCTCAGGGCTCAAGTGCTGGTGCTACGGGTGAGAGGTGTGGAAGCACCGTCCAGCACAAGCATGAAAGCACAGGGCTGTGATCCTTCCAGCAGCAAAATCTCGGATGAACTTTCCCCCTTTAGACACCGCTTTTCATTTCACCACCTCCCAGGCCCCTGCGGCTGTACCTCTGCACATGCAGAGCGCAGGCTTTCTCCGTACATGCCCAGAGCTGCCCTGGTCTTGACAGGAACAAGCAGCTCCGAGCCAGCGACTCCTGAATTTTTTGCTGTGCTGCGGCTCAGTCTCAGCGGCGCGGGTGGGTGGAAAGTTTTATTCCTATCCCACAGGCTGAGATGCGGGCTGCTCTTCTGAGGGTGGTGGGTTTGAACGCCTCAGACTAAGAAGGTAAATGAATTCCATTCTTTTACCATTGGGATTGTATATTTGGGGAAAAAAAAACCCCCAAAATAACAAAAAAAACCCCAACAGCAAATAAAAAAATGGTGTGGTGAGCAGTTGTTTCTTAAAGGCAGTTACAAGGAGAGCTGTTTGGTTCTTTGAAGGAGTTTTGCCTCTCGGCTTTCTCAAGGGCTGTTTGCAGGCTGGGCAGCAGCGGCGGGCAGAGATGGCTATCTGCAGCTCTGTGCCAGCCGCGGGTTTCAGACCATCCCCTGCCCTGAGCTCTCCTAATAAGCAGGTTTCGGCAGCTGCCTGCTGAGTGTACTGGTTTTAGGCAGGTCCAAGCTTAGCACGCTGGCTGTTTTGGATCTCGCTCAGAAGTACGTGGCTCTCCTCCAAAGGTATATGGTGGTAAAGATTTCACTCCCAGACCTAAGCTGGTGGCCAGTGCTTTCCTGGGGCTAGCCTTTATATGCCCCCTGGGAAAGGAGCTGGGATCAACTCTGACACTTAAATAGACCTTCCTTTTAAACATATTTGTGAATTCTTGCAGGATAAAACGGGCAGTCCACAAATTCACTCTTCTGCTGTAAATATATCTCCCATGAAAATAGTCACAAAATGCTTATGTATATTCTTGTATGTGCAACATGTACGCAAGGTCTAAGTCTGCTGTACCTGAAAACGTCAAAAATCAGTCCTACCAGGAGAGGCTGTTGTGTAAAACTTCCATCATATTCTAAAGCTGCTGTATATTTTTTCCTGTGTCTGAAGATCCTTTCGCTTCCATTAGTACTTAGCACAGATTAATTAATTCATAAAAGAAAGCCACATTTTTGTCACTTTATCATTTACAAAGAGCACTTCTAGACAACTGATAGGCCGTATTCTAAATAGATTTAAGCCATCTCAGCTCTGCTGGTTTTGGTATAGGCTTGTTGATTTATGCTTGCCGAAGGTCTTGCCCCAAAGTATCTGCTGCCACATGGAGTGATACGTGTTCTAAAGTGTGCTGAAAGGAAAACAGCTCTGTTTAAAGGACTGAATATAGTCCTTTCTGATGGAAATTTCATGAAAATGGAATTATTTTGGAAACTACAATGATCTTTCCTTAGCTGAAATTTTGCGTTTTTCGGATGCCATTGCAAATGTGTTCTTTCTAATGCAAATACAGTGTTTCCTAAAATTAAAGGGACAAGATATCTCATTACTGTATGATCTAACGTTATTCAAGCAGTCCTTCTAGTTAGCTCTTTGCAAAGCTTCTGGATGTCATTTTAAACTATTTATCACTGTTTCCATTTTATTTATAGTTTTGTGTTGAACTTCATCAAATTTCACCTCCCAAGGTATGATGTCATGAGGGACGTTACTGAAATCAGTTGGTCTGTAATCTTGCTGGAAGAAAGGAGGCAGTGATTTTAATCAGTCATTACCAAAGCTAGGATGTGAGTCAGTCTTACAAGAGCTGCTAAATATCAAACAAATAGAATAACAACAAATTTAGTTTAAAGCCTTACAAGATACTACTTTCCTGTCAGTGCAGCTAGCTCATTTTCTTCATAGAATAATAGAAACATAGAATCACAGAATGGTTTGGATTGGAAGGGACCTTTAAAGATCATTTAGTTCCAACCAGCGTTGGGCAGGGACATCTTTCACTAGATCAGGTTGCTCAAAGCCCCGTCCAACCTGACCTTGAACACTTCCAGGGATGGGGCATCCACAACTTCTCTGGGCAACCTGTTCCAGTGTCTCGCCACCTTCATCGTAAAAAAAAGTCTTCTTTACGTTCAATCTAAACCTACCCTCTTTCAGCTTAAAACTGTTGCCCCTTGTCCTGTCGCTACAAGCCTCTCCATCTTTCTTATAAGCCCCCTTTAAGTATTGAAAGGCTGCAATAAGGCCTCCCCGGAGCCTCCTCTTCTCCAGGCTGAACAACCCCAACTGTCTCAGCCTTTCTTCATAGGAGAGGTGTTCCATCCCTCTGATCATTTTCATGAGCCTTCCTGGACCTCCTCTAACAGGTCCATGTCTTTCCTGTGCCAAGGACTCCAGAACTGGATGCAGTACTCCAGGTGGGGTCTCACGAGAGCTGAGCAGAGGGGAAGAATCACCTCCCTTGACCTGTTGGCCATGCTTCTTCCTATGCAGCCCAGGATATGATTCCAAAAATTATTCCCCAGGCTGTAAAAACACATGAAAACAATGGGATCTTCTGAACTTTCTTTGCTGATATACAACCAGAGAGATTCTCTTTCAACTGAAAAAGCCATTCAGTGCTTTTATTACTATCTGTAAGTATCAACAAGGCCCTCTAGCTTGAGAAGTGCAGGTGTTTAGCGCATGAAAATAGCAAAAGCACAGCTGAGTAGTATATAAAGGACCACAGTTGCAACAGCTTCATGGTATGTGCCAGCCATGGCATTGAGAGGGCCTGGGCTTTTCCAGGCCATCCTATTCACCCAACAGGGTCCTGCAAGGCAGTGCTCTGTAGGGCTGACCATCTAGAAACAGACTGGTCATGGTCCTCAACTCTGAGTGGTTACTCGACCATGTAGGGCACTAGGAATAAAACAAAGAGGAGCTGCAGACTGCTGGAGCTGCTAGAAGCCCTGCCAGGGCTGAAATGCTCTAGAAGTGTAAGGGATTGCTGGAGGAGGCGTAAACAGTAATTCACTGTACATGCCGGCAGCACCTACCAGCCCAGGAGAAGATATACACAAGATAGCCTTATTTCAACAATAGTTGATTCTGCAGTACTAGATATATTGAAAGTGTTTCAGTTCAGTCACGTAGAGGAGGCTAGCATAAAACTCTGGTGATGAAATGTTAAACATCTGTATCTGCAGAGCAGCGCTGAGATCCCCCAGCTACATTTAAACAGGCTTTGATATTGGCAGCAATCTGGCCATAGCAGCCCAGAGCTCAGCATAGGCTGATTTATCTTTGACAGGGGGAGTATTTGGAAGTGATTATAGTGTAGTCAGCTTCTGTAACAGAAAAAAGTCATGAATACTGCAAACCACAGGAAAAACAAAACATGTATGACTGTTGTACTCAGAGAATACCGAAGTTGGAGAGACAACCTTGCAGTTGCTTCGTAGTGAAAAGGGTTAAAATTAGATGAAGATATCCCTTATAAACGACCAGATCAAAATGAATTCCACAAACAATATTACATAGTTATTTATGGGGTGGGTATGGATCCCTAGCATTAGTAATATACCCCTAACCGCTCCTGAGGTAGGTATAAACAATTGCCTCCAGCCAGGTCCAGCCCTTGTCCTCGCCTGGTAAGCTGCACAGGACGCATTCATAAACCTGTTCGTGCAGTGCCTGCCCTCTCAAACACTAACCCCGGTTCTGTCACTGGCCCTGCAATAATTAATTCTCTGAATATGGACAGTAGTGAAGGCTGCTTTCCTACCTGTTTCTGTCTGTCAGTTGACTAGTTTTAATGAAATTTTCTTTTATCTTTGTATATCTCTAACTTGCTTCTGAAGAGCATTTTGGCAATGATATATACGTATCATGCATCACATATACACATATTTCACTACAGAAATCAGCTGGCAATACCTGTTGAGGAGAACTTACGAATGCTCAGGCCCCATCTCTCCTGTCGAGCCTGTATCCCCCTGTCAGGTTTGTTTGACATCAGACAAAGGAGGCAAAAGGCACTGTGGATGGCACAGATATGCAGACAGACTGACATTGCAAGTTTTACTTCCACTGGAAGCATGCCTAAGGAAGTCAAAGAAGCACAGTGACGATCAAGAATTAATCTTTGAACAATGCACATGGCGAGCCAAAGGACTCACTCAAGCTTAAGAAGTGGAGTAGTGGTTTGACTTCGGGGGCCAAAGAATCCGAACTATCACTTGAAAAAGGACACAGACTGAAGGGCACTTGAGTGTTGCAGATGACTTCACTGCTAGAAACTGGAGAGTCACTGGAGACTTCCAACAGTCAAGGCGAAAACAAAAAGCTCAGTGTGAACTGGGATCCCAGAGGCTGCTACCACTTCACAAAAATTACCCGGGGAAACAATGGTTGCTAGCAGAAGTGGGCAGCACTGGGCTGGCTGGGTTGTCACCCAGATAGATGCATATTACGGAGAAATATGCAACCCATTCTCCAAAACCCCTGAAAGAAGAAACCCAGTTCACTGTTTCCTCAAGCCATTTGTCAAACAGACAATAGTTTCAGCAAGCTATGCGGGCAGAGCTCCTGGACCACGGGAACTGAGGACAAGCAGCGTCCCTGCCACCGGGCAGCAGGGCTGCCGTGGGGGTGCGGGGTACCTGCTGGCCTCCGGCGGGGAGGCTGCAGCTACGGTGGTGTGTGGGACTGCAGGGCGGCTGGGAGGTGGAGTGTGATGGACGTCGTACGTACTTGAAATGCCGCACTGGGTCATCGTTCGGTGGTGGTGGCGTTTTGCTTCTCTGGGGAGAGGAGTTGTTGAGAAACTCAGCCTTCATGAGGCCCTTGGGAGAGCCAGCCAGGAGGAGCTGCAGCGGTGCTCAGAGGCTCCGGTGGCAGTGTCGACCGAAGAGGGGTGACACAGGCACTGGGTGAGACGCACCACTGCCAGCCTCCTTGGCATCCCATGGAGCAGCACTGGGGAAGCCCCTTCCCCATGTGCTCCAAAAAGACCGTTTATATGTTTAACCTAGGACATAATACCCAGAAACTCTTTAGGGGGGGGAAACAGCACCGAAACCTCCCTTGCCTTCTCCCACGAAGGCCATAACCTCTCGAAGCATCGTGCTCACTCATGTTCTCCACAGCCGTTGCAAAGCTGTGGTTTGCTCCTGTAGGGTGGAAGAGCTTCAAAGGGCAGGGTGGAGAGCACTTTCACCCAGAACAGACACAGCCTTGTGGTGAGGGCGTGGGTTTTGATCTCCTCGGGCGCAGGAGGGCTTAAAACCCAGCTTCCCCACATCTAGTGTAAAAGCTCTGACCAAGGAGCTCTCGAACGTGGCAGAGGAGAGCAACAACTGCTGCCACTGCACTTTGCAGAGCAGCAGCTCTCTGTGTTTTGGGAATGTTCACCGGCTCTACCCCTTGGGCAAGATGGGTGCAGGTGCAGGAAAGCTGAATTCATTGGATCTGACGGTGCTGGGGTGCGAACTAACTTGGTGCCATGACACGAGAGGCATTTCTGGACATGCCCACAGCAGAATTTCAGGAGTCCGGGGAATTTTAATGTGAAAAGCTGGTGCCTGTGGAGCTTAGGCACCTCCAGGGTGTTCCAACAAATGAGCAGGAATTTAGAAGACTGCAGTTTTGGACGTAGGTGCTTAGTACCATGGGAAATACCTACTTTCCTTCTGTCAGGCTGGACATAATTCCCGAAATTTGGCAGCGCCAGCAGTGTAACTGGTCCTTGCTGAGTAGGAACAGTTTTTCTCCAATTCAAGGAGCATTATGCCTGGCAAAAAAATGAAAACTATCAGCAGAGATGATGCCACAATGTTCTGACTCTGTAAGATTTATGGGGCCGTGGGAAGCCAGTTTGGATGAATCATAAATAATTGCATATAATATACTAATTTAGTTGCAGAATGGGAGTGAGTTTAGCTTTATCCATTAATTCAAAAGACTCTCCCTGTGAGCATTTGGGAAGAGTAATTTAGTAAATTCAAGCATGAGTCAAGGCAACTAAAAATAGAAAAAAAACCCTCCTAAATGGCTAAAAATGAAATGAAAAAAGAGGAAGAAATAAAACCTGATGTCACAATCTAACAACCTTTTTTACACAAAGGAGGATTCTATAAAACACATGCATAGCTGTTAATATATTACTGAAGAACAATTATTTCTAGTTTTAGAAAGATTCCATGTGTCATTTTAACACTGAGAATAAATTATGCATTTAGCAATATGTGCAACATGTTTATTGATAAATGTTGTGGGCACAGTGCTAGAGTCAGCTGTCTTTGATATTAACTTCATGTCTCCCAGACTCACAGTGTTGTGAGAGCAGAATTTAACCTAATGCCTAAATTCCATACAGCCAAGTGGGAAAAAAACACCAACAACCACCCTGTCAATTACTAGTGTTTCAAAGGTGTGATGTTTTGCACTGGGGGCTGATTTTATCACATTGACCTTGGCTTATGCTGGTATCCCTCTGTGACATCGAAGTTCTTTTGGTTGTAAATAGTAACAGTATCAGTCCCTAACTGGAAAAGTTCCTGAGGATGAGAAAAGCCCCATCCTTTTAATGTCAAAGCTCTAAATTTATGCAAGCAGACAGGACAATGGAGAGGAATAGGAGGGTTGCACTTGCAACTAGAGGCTGAGAGCTGTGCTGGAAGCAGCTCAGCCTGGTTTGCTAGAACTGGCTCTTAAAAACTGCTCCTAAGAAGCTCTTATTCCCACTGCTACAGCAACTCTTCCTACCTTTGCCTACTCAGATCTAGGCTGAGAGGTCCCTACAGCTTGACATTGCTAATGTGGCAGTACTGCTACCATGCAGTGTCCAGGGTTTCACAGAACAGCTACAGATTTTAAGAGAATGCTCTTATGCCGAAGTTTTTATGAGTTAAATAGGCAAGACACGTAAGGGATACAAAAAGGCAAAGAGCTGGAAAGTAAAGCCCAAATCAGTCCGTGACAGAGCCAGGACTAGAACATAAATCTCCTGTTGCCAACTCAAAGACTGATTTTTTGGATGACTCTGCCTGTCATTCCACATTTGTTTGTTCTGCCAGAAGGATGCATTTAGCATGTGATTTGCCCAACAAATATGGTTATATTTCCTCCCTTTCATTTTTCCTTTTCCAGAAACAAACTTACAATTAGAACTGGCTGGGAACTTTTGACAATGTATTTTTCCACAAACAGTGTTTACCAGGTCCATAGTGTGGGTTTTATTGTCAAAATGAAAATGAACCCACACTATAATATATATTACTTACCTAGAAAGCAAGGCACCTGGGATCAAGTCCATAGCCTATATAAGGAAGAGCAAGGATTTGAATACATTTTCTGAATGCTCAATGAAAGCACATTCTATTGAGAGTTTCTATTTGTCTATCTTAATTAAAAAAAAAAAAAAAGAAAGAAAGATAAGCTAATGTCCAAGTTTAGGAGATTGTTTGCACAACACTGTGTAATTTTAGCATCTGTACTTCTCCAGTTTAAAATCTACAAGTGGAAACTTTCTCAAATACATGGATTTTGGAAACTCTACCGTGTAATTGTTCTGAATAATTCTTTGCCGGCAGATTAGTTGCAATTAGAGTGTTGTGACTGTCATGTATTTAAAAAGAGAAGTTCGAGTTCTTTTCATTATGTGAGGTGGGAGAAATAGGTCATACAGTGCACTTCCATTCTGACTGGCAGGGGTCTATGCTTAGATCCAGGTTCCTGTTTTGGAACTCGTATTCTGCACACTGTTAATGACTACCAGCCTGTACTTAAGCTTTTCTGTTTGAAAATATCTGACAGTAAAATCGTTTGCTTGAACAGAAGAGGGTATAAGCAGAGTCATTTTTTCTAAACATTTGCCTGATTACTTTTGCAAATTCTTTTTGCAATGATTTCCCAGACTATTTAACATCCAGATAAAGCTCCTTGAACTTCTGGATGGGAACTCAGTGTGAGGAGACATAAAGGAGCGAATGCAGGTGTAGAAATAGATTTGAAGCAATGCAAATTAGGTGGAAGCCAGTTTATCCAGATCCTTTGCCTACCCAGCGGATATCAAGCAGAATTTGGTATTCTGGTTTTCCACCCCCCACCCCAACTCCATGTTGTGCTACGTAGGCTTTAGGTATGCTGCATGGCTGAGACAGTGTAAAGAAAATCTGAGGCTACTCAAGTGTCTCTTTGGGACCAGACAGATGCCTCTGGGGGTGTTTATGTCACTACAAAAGTGCAAACACGATCAGACTCTACTCACATTTATTCCAGACCCAGTGTAGGGAACCTGCTTCAAAAGCACCACAGTGCTTGAGCAGAAGCCATCTGGTACCCTGAAAGAGGAGAGCTGGGTTTGCAACACTCAGGCACTAAGTGCCTTTATTGAACAGGCCATCTGCTCCAGTGTTATTTATACCACATTCCCCTTTGGATGGTGCAGTCCCCCATCCTCTGTAGCTTGTATTTCCTCAAAAAAATCATTGGGAAAGAGATAGTCCCAGAAGACTGAAGATCAAATATACATGATAAATCTGTACGGAAGCTATGTAAACATGTGTAGTGCAGCCTTAGTTGTCAGGTAACATATTTTCTGCTCAGTGAGGCTTATTATCTCAGATTCAGCCTGGCTTTTACCTGTGTTCACACAATTTCTTACCAGCCTATAATGGAGCAATGCAAGTTCTTGTATACTTGAAGTGGAGACAGAGCAAAGTCATTTCTGCCTGTAGATTTATGATGTTAAAATACTCTCAGTGTGTAATCAGGTTCTTTTGTCCAACTTCTTTTTTTTTAAAAGCCAGATTTGAAAGTAATAGAAATAATCTTTAATGATGTCTCTGAATTTTCATCTATCAGAAGCTGGAGAAGGCTTTAATCAAGGAAATAGTCCCACTACTGCTGATGATGAGATGACTTCTATGAATAGACTATAGCAAGGAATTGCAAAATTAGGCTGTAAAAGTAGCATTCTACACCTGAATTATTTTCTTTCACTATCTAATGCAAGAAATAAAAGTCCTAAGAGAGCACTAGTGTAATTTTTCCCAGAGGTTGTGTGTCTGTGTTTGTCTGAGGCTGATCTCTTTGCTGTACCAAGGATGACTGTGCATTGACCAGCAAATGTAAAATCCTTGCCTGCTCCAACACCCTGGAAAATACACTTACTAATCATCCCGAAACAAGCTTGGACTGGCTGAGACAACACACATAAACCATAATTTTAAAAGCAAATGTCTCTTGAATTTACCACTTCCCTTAATTTCTACTTTTCATTGAAGGTGCCAGGGACTCTTTCCTGGACTGATCTTCCTCCTCAGCGAGGAAACAATAGAGATACAAGTAAACCTAGTCACAGAAGCTTTTCGTCAGGACTAGTTCTTGCCTATAAAAAGCAGTTTGCAGAGTTTACATAATGTCTAATTTATTAAGGGATCAGTTTTTTACATTAAAGACTTTTATGCTGGCTAAAAGGAAAATGTTAGGTTTAGGATTTCAGAAGCACTTTTTCCATGTACATGCCTGCTGGTGGGCACAAGTATTCCTCTGGAATTTTGGGACAGCAACAAAACTGTATTTAAATAATTTTTAGTTCTGGTTCACTTAATGCATGTCAGTCTGGTTAGCCATATTCATCAAATGTAGATTTAGATGATTTAGCAAACTATTGAGAGTGAGTAAATGTTATTTTTAATTCTAACATAAAATAATCAAAGTTATATTATTGTGACCAAAGACTTAGTCCATGTATAATATATAGAAAAGTAGTTTAATTTCTGCTTATTTATACTACTGGTGCCCACTACGTTCCCTAATAACGTTTGGTATGAAACACAGGTTATTAAACACAAAACATATTGTGTCACAAAGACAACTATGAGGTAGCCATGTATAATGACTGTACACTCGGAGCTGCGTTTGTTTCATAAATTTGATTCATTTGCCAATTTACTTGATTTGCTGAACATTTACAAATGAAAAATTCTCTATTCTAAAATTATACCCTATGTTTTGCCTCACAGCAATCCAAATTTTTTGGGAGGTCAACTAGTCATTATATTCATATGACTGTTTTCTTGGAATTACCTTTAAAATGTACACAAAATAGCAATCCATACATGAATTTGAAGCTTTGGAGCTGCGTACTATGCTTTTATAACATGTCAGTGCTATAAAAGACAGCGAGAAACTGTACTCCACACTGATCCCAAGTATCATAATGAATTAGAGCTCAGAGATGATCATATTCTCTTCTAAACCTCTAAGAATTATGTGCCTGGGGAAAGATAACTAGAAGGTTGGGCATCCTAACAACTGGATTCTCCAGGAGCAGGAAAGATCCCTGGGCTAACTTAAACGATGAAGGAACTCTGTAGATAATGGCAGATTCCTTGGGTTATCCTTGGGCTGTAGTACTATTAGGAGTCCTACTAATAAGCTTCATGGTGTCTCCTTGTTGCTGGTCTGCACCTCCCATGCTGCCATTCCCTAGTCATAAGAGGAGCAAGCAGGCAGAAATACTGGCAAGACAAGTATGGTAAAGAGAAAGATTTCTTTTGCAGAAGCTATTATTTGTGGAAGGCAATATGGTCCACCTTCTAAGCAGAGAAGTGAATACACAAGGTAAATGGTCCCTGTCTCACCAGCCCTCTGCGCTAATTGGAAGACTGTTAAATTTACAGCAAAAGGGGAAAAGAATAGAAGATGTGCACTTAGTGGAATGTCAGATTGTTGAGAACAGCCTTAATCAAGGCACCAAGGAGCATGAAGAAAAGAAATGTCTTTAATTATCTGTCTATGCTAGGATCCAGTGTAATAAACAAGAGAAATGAGAACTGCTCATTTTATGGGCTTAATTTGACTTAGTTGGTATTAATGAAATTTGGAGAGATGTTCATGACTTGAACATTAATATCATAGTTATAGAACTTAACACAGAAAGGGGCCAGCTGAGTAAATGGAGAAAGTGAGTGGCACTCCATCAAAATGAAGTTATTTGTTTCTGGCTCAGCAATAACTTGGAAATAAATGATATTGAGTCTTTATAGATTAATGTTCTAATGAAGAAAGCCCAATGTTTGCTGCTGAAAACCAAACCAGGCTAGTAAGCAGGATGATCATGCCCCTAAGCATGTATCCACACTATGCAAGGGGAAAAAACAACCCTGATGTATTGTCAGCGCTCAAGCAACCTTGAAATTTCATAAAGTTTTAGAGGAAAATTTCCCATCTCAAAAATTACCAAATCCAATATCAGAAATTCTCTGTTAGGCCTTTGCTCAACAGATGCAATGTACTGGTAGCATGGCTAATAATCATGTACTTGTATGTATCATTTTAGGCATACATTAAGTAAGTCTTCCTTTCCCATCATGATTCGATGCCAACAAATCCAATAGAAAAATCTGACTGAATTCAGTGAGCTTTAATTGTGTTTCATATATTTATACTCTCAGTTTCTGGCTAATATATTATTACTCAACATATATAGCTTGCTCTGGCGGTTTGCCTTACTCACATGGGTAGTTCTATATGGGTCCTCTATACCAAGGAGCTTTGGGAGTCACTAATAGCTGGACAAGGGACACTGGTTACTGAATTCCTGGCTCTGTTTTCAGAGTTGGACTGACTAACATGTTTATATGATGCAAAAGTCAACCACAGGATGCCTAATTCATACTTACAGTGCTGCATGTTCCTATTATTTTGTGTAATAATATATCATTTACTTTACAAAGACTTTTCTCATTCTGTTTTATCAGTGGTTCACAGATGAATTTAGAAACAAGTTGAACATCAGGACTTGTAATTTTTCTAAGCCTCTGCTTAGAATCTTTTCCCTGTCCATGTTAATTATAAATTGCATTCATCACACTGAAGACTGTTTATTTGCTTCTTCTGTTTATCTGCTTTGCCTATCTGTAATATCACAGTGGGAATGCCATGTGCAATGGCAAGAAAATGACCTGTGGGTTATAGTCAAACAAATGGATGGTTTGCACACAGATAAAAAGACAGATAAAAAAGACAAAAGCAAGATGTTTGCAATACAAATCAGATTTTTTTTTCTTTCTATCTTTTGATTTTTCATTGTTCAATGTGAGTTAAAGATCCAAACTGCTACCAGCAATACCTTTGCTTCCATTCCTCCATCAAAAAGTAATGTGATACTTAATACCTTTCCTTGCTGTTTCTTGTCCAAGATCTGAACAGAATTTTTATTTCCCCCCTAAGAAGGGAAATTGGATTTCAGTGTCTTAAAACCTTACCTCAGCTTAGTCTGATTGGATTTTTTAAAATGTAAATTTCTTATTCTTTCTGTTGTACCTGTCATTATTACATACTATTTCTGTTGATTAAAAAAAAAAGAAAACAGTGCAAGTGTTAGCAAAGGGAAATGTACTTAATATGAAAGAACAAATAAAACAGTCTGCAAAAGTCAGGGCTGAGCAGGTCTAATAAGTGGCCCAGTTTTAAGACTTCAGTCCAGGCACAGCACTGCGATGTCACCCCAGAAAAATACCTTAAATGTAATGACAACAACTTTAAGCTTCAGTGGCACTAGCAGGTATTTGGCTTTCAGATTTTGTTCAACAAGTCGCCAGTTTAGGGGACCAAGAGTGAACTGTAAATAGCACTTAAGTTCCCAGAGTGTAATTCAGGTCCAGGAGAGAGATTCAAACAAGCAGGTCCTAATCCATGTGTCAACATGCAGTTAAGCTGTGGAATTCCTTATCATAAGGTGTTCAGATGCTGAAAGTTTACATGATTTGAAAAGGCAACTAGGCAAATTCATGTAAGAAAAATCCACTGAGAATTATTGTACATAAGACAACTGGTTCCAAAAGTCAATGAGGCACAAAAGGTTGAATGCTGGATGAATATTCTTGAGTAGCATCACTTGCACCCTTCCCTAGGCATCCTCTTTTTGACTTTTTTGAGAATAGGACTCTGAGCTGGATGGACCTGTGGTGTGACCCAGTCAGACCACTCTTATATTCTTATGCATCCTTATGCATCAAAATATCTGAGATAGCACATGCACATATCTCTTCTGATGGAAGCTCCCCAGCACATGTAGCTCACTGAAAGTGTACATGTCCAGAAGTGTGGCTGCGCACCTGAGATGATTAAGTGACTATTTTCCACTTAGCTCCGTTTGAGAATTATTAACAAAGTATTCTTAATTCTCTGTTTGCTCAGAGAGCATGTAACGCTTCTGGATGGGTTTGAGTTCACTACCTATAGGCACCTTCCCTGAAGAAACTGGTTGATGCCTACTTCTTGTACAACAGCCTAAAGGTTAGAGTATATCCAGGGACTGCGACACCTGGATTTTGGTCGAGCTCCACCAGGTTGGACAACATAGTTTCCACCCCGCCTCAAAGAGCATGCTAGTTTAGAGGGGGAGGTCCCTGTTGTTTAGGGTATTTAGAGGCAAAGACATTTTTTTCCTTTGAGTTGAAAGCTGTGATCCCAGGAGCACAGGCTCAAGCAGGCGGGGAGACCCGGCAGGAGCGTGGCTCTCTTGCAAGGCAGTTAGAGTACCGAGGCAAAATGCAGGGGTGCGAATTTGCCCCCAGCCCACTGGGGACACGCGCTTCATTGACAAGCAAGAGACTAAATATAACAAAAAGTCTAGACAGCAAACACTTGTATCTCTAAGGCCTTGGGGATATATGGAGAGTCTCTTAATGTCTTTTGTATACTTCTTTATGTTTAGCTCAAGGAAAAGCACAAATGGAAACCAAATCTTTCTTTGCCGAGTACTTTTTGTGTGAAGATAATAATTTCCTCTCTAGAGCATACGTTTTGAAAGACTTCTCAGGTTGCTGCTTCAAGGAAGTTAAGAATGGTCTTTGTTTCCCCAAGGTTGGTACCATTTAGGTGGAAGCAACCAGAGGGGAGAGGAGGCAGAGGGAGGACAGCTAATAATGACATGGTAATCTACATTTCCCTGGGGAAGACAAATAAGAGTTAACCACAGCAAACGGAAGATTAAACTTTGAACAACGTTTACTTAAACCTAGAGTAATTTCTAGCTACTACAGCTTGATTTCCAAGCAGTTTGTTGCCAAAATAGAAGTTTGTATCAAATGGCCTTAATGTGATCACAATTTGGTTCTTGCTAGAGGTATTTTGAGATATTCATGTTTTTAATAATTGCTAAGCTTATTTTTTATGGCAAATCACAGCTGCTTTGAAATGTAAGTAATAACTTTTGTATATTTTATTTCTGCTATGAACAAGTATTTCAACCACAACTTCAACAAAGCTTTGCTACACTCATTAACCGTGGAGGTGCTAGGGCAAAATGCTACAAACCCAGACAGGTCTAAGCCTTCTCGTGCCCAAATTTCAAACAGCTAAAAAAGCCTTTTAAACAAAAGGCCTGTCTCAACATCTTTCCATTCCTGTTAGTTTGCATTAAGAAGAGATTCAGTATTGTTTCGAACAGATGTTAGTCTACACTCGTTTGTTCCTCTCTTCAAGTCCTGACATTCATATACGTGTACAACCATCCACATGTGTATGGTTGAGGACAAATACAGGTACATGGAATTTAATCTATATAAATTGTACCTAATTTTCTTATACACCAAAAAGTATTTCTTTACCTACTCTTTTATTTTCTAGGCCACGCATGCATCTGTCTTTTGTGTTTCTTTCATAAATATTTATATATGTGCATGTATGCACGTATACAGATGAAATCCTAGTTACCATCCTATTTGTTTACCTATTTATTATTGTCAGTACATATGCAGAGAAAGAAAGAAATTAATGTTGTCATGCTGTGATGTAGTTTCAAATTTATACCAGAATTAGTTGAAGATGGCTGTGCTACTCACAAGTGGGTAATCGGTCACGGATGATGGGTTGCAAGTGAAGCATGCATGTCATCCCAGAGCAGCCCCAAGAAACTAAACAAATCCTATTTGAATGATAGTTTAGAGAGTTTTCAAACAATTACAAGCGTAATTTTTGCATCCTTCCTATAAACGAGCCAGAGGCAATTTTCACAATTATCCATGCTCCTCAAGGTTCAGATAACCTTCTGGTTCCTCCTAATTGGTCTACAATGGATGGCATAAAAATTCTGATGGAAGAGTTTTATCTAGTACAGAACTGAGGCCTGATGCAAAGCTCATTCAAGTCAAGCAGGATCTTCCAAAAAAACCCAAAATCAAAACAGGCGTTTTGTGGAACTATATGGACCCAGTGTTGCAAACAGTAAATGAAGAAGAATATTTTTCAACAAAATGATCTTACAGCTTTTACATTAGCTGCAGATTGGTACTAAAAGCACATCCTCCAGTAAAGAACAGACTTTGTGTCAGAGATCTCCACCATCACGTGACACCAGCAATTAGATGTTGAGCTTCCTCATGTGGGTTCTCTTGTCTTAATATGTATTTCATACCTTTTTTCTTCAGGATAGCGTCTTATGATATCTATTCTATATAACAACTGAATACATAAAGTCATAAAAGTGTGTAAAGTACATTTTCATAAACATACCAATGATAAAGAGGGAAGAGATCAATTAATCTTGCAAGCAGACTTTGGAGTCACAATGATAAGCAAGTTATCGACCTCCCAAAACCATCCTTTGGCATATAGAGAAAAAAAAAAATCAACTACCAAATGTTTTCGTACAACGTTTTTCATTTTATGCAGTTTTCAATCAGGCTGTAACTGTACTAGCAGCTAACCTGCCATTTGGCAATTGTGGATGAGTTAATAATTCAGATACTCTTGTGAACTGCCATCCAGAAACAGCAATTTTGCTACTTAAGGATGTTTGGTGGAATAAATTTATTGATGTGATTGTAAACTGGGACACATGGAAACCAGGTCTGCAGATAGCCTGCAGTTCTCAGGAGGAGCATTGGAAACAGAGGTCAGAATCCCTTACAAGCAGTCCTTCCAGACATCGCAATGTTATTTTGAAGGTAAGATAGGGTTAGTGTTACTGGAGAGTAATTGGATTAGAAAAATAGTGGATTTTTGTCATATTTCTAACAGAATATTGAGCTTAATTTACATTTTTGGCATAAGTAATTTAGATTATCTCAAGAATGAAGATAAAATTTCAGGAATTTTCCTTTTTTCATAAAATGCTTCTCTTAGCTGCAGGTCTGTACTTGGACCCCATATAATTTTTTATTTGGGTTAATATTACATTAGAGCGTAGAGGCTAGCCAAAACACGGCCTCACTCACATCTGGCAAATAACTGAGCCAAATAATGAACCTGCAAGCACTCTGCTGGAGCCTCCCTTTCAAGTATGGGAAAGGTGATGGACTTGTTTGATGAAAAAAAATCCCACATATTTGCGAACAGAGAAATTACAAGACAAATGGATTTTAATGAAGAAATTTCCTTTAGACGATGACTGGTCCTCATAATTACTTGCAGGATGAAAAATGTCTCTTCCTGAGAAAGCATGGACAGGAAGAGTGACAACATTCAGGGTTGCCCCTGAGGTGTCTCAGCATTGCTCTTTTCTGATCTGTTTTCCATTTCTGGTCTTCTGTTCATCAGCGCTTTCTCAATACTTTTGTGTGGTGGAAGAGAAACAACAAATGGGTTGAAAATCATCCAGTGCAGACTTGCCTTCTATAGAAGAGGTTAGCAAAGTGAAGCCTACAAAGTCTTTGTAAACAGGCTGCATACTTATAAATTGTGACCATTTTGTTAAATGTAACAAGGATTTTCATGGAAAAGAATTTTGTTCTTGTTTTCCCTTTGCTCTCCAGAAAGAAACTTTCGAGAACCCCCTTTCTCTAGCATTTTTAGATATTATTTAGTTTTTCACTTCTCACACACTTTTGAGACAGCTGCCACTTCTACTTCATTCTTCACTTCATTTTGTTAGTGTGTCTTGCTCCCTACCAAGTCCATGACTCTGAACTCACCAGGATTCCATTAAACCAACGCAAATTTAGCACGTCATCTGTTAAGGTACCACTTTTTTACTTCTGTGGCACTACTAGCTGTCTTACTGACACACAAAACTCTGGGCCAGTAACTGCATACATACCAGGCTGATAGGTGACTATAAGCAAGGCTTTCTTCAAAATATATTTTCCCTTCATAAAATAGATTCTACAGTAAAGCTGGGTGTGTTGAGACAGGAGAAAAGAGGGAACAGGGAAAAGGAAGTTTGGTGACAGGAGGACATCTCACTCATAATGCAAGGGTTGTCTCAGGACTGGCTTTACACATTGTTCCTTCTAGTCAACATTTCAATAACATTAAACTATTTTTGGAAAATGTTCTGTACTTTGGAAGATAATTCTGCCTGCAGGTGTAATATTAATTCTTTTATACTTTTTGCACACCTCCTTCATTCCTTTCTGACAGCCTAGTTTCAAGTTTCCCAAACTTCCACAGATTCTTTCTGACTTATATTTTTAGATCCTACCTCCTTATTTCTGTATTTTTGGATTGAAAAAGTTATAATTCATGGTAAATCCAAGAACTTGGGAGCAGCACAAAACTCTGAAAAATGGAACAGTGTCTTCACCAGGTTGGTGCTAATTCTGACCATATTCTGTTCATAAATCATTAGGGAAGCTCAGCTTTTTCTTAATATTATTCTACAAAAAAATCTGCCAGTAAATTGCTTCACTCCTTAGACTTTGGGCCAATAGGAGTAACAAATCACGTACTGTGAAAGTTCAGATTACCTTCAAACCTCATCATGGAAAATTTGCTAACTACTGAAAAACTGTTAACTACACTTACTTAAAGACGTGGGCCTCAGGGTCAGTACAGGACATTTTACCAACCAGTGAGAAGACTGCAAAAGTTGACTTTTTTTTTTCCTGGATGTCATTGGGGTAAAACTTTGCATACAGGCCTGCCTCTGGCCACGCACTGGGAGTGGCATAGCTTACAGAACCAGTTTAGATTTGTGGTGAAGAATATCTTCTCCCTCCAATCCTGCCAAGAGATGTACGTGCAGATAACAGAGACAAGTAGGAGAGCTCTAAGCAGATGTAGAGACAAAAAGGAAGCAAAATGCGTTTATGGGAATTGCCTTTGCCTCGAGCTGGTCTCGGAGGACCTGACTGTGCTG
The DNA here is from genome assembly GCF_035582795.1 of Mycteria americana. Taxonomy (NCBI): domain Eukaryota; kingdom Metazoa; phylum Chordata; class Aves; order Ciconiiformes; family Ciconiidae; genus Mycteria; species Mycteria americana. Next base: position 58,164,982 of record NC_134367.1, read on the forward strand.
TGGGTGGGACTCTTCAGAGCTTCTCACAGGGCAACTGAAACCTACTAAAGCCTTTCCTGAAACAAAGTTTGCACTGCTCTGATCACAAGAGTTACCCTGTGAAAAAGTCTGGGAAGGCTGCATTCCACTATTGTGGATTTCATAAGCCCTATAAAAGCTGACATGCGGATTTAGGAACCCTAAATGTTTGCATAAATGTCTTTTAGCGACTAAATAATTGCCCCCTGAAGCACCCCAAAAGAAGCCAAAGGAAACAGAAATCACCATCTACAAAAGATTAAAACAAATTTCTAGTTTCTCAGCCAAGCCATTTTGCAGTTACTATAAGCCAAAAAAAATGTTAGGAAAATTTTCAAGAGGTGAAACCGCTTCCTTTTTTGAGCCCTCATGTCTCCCAAACATCTTGTTGAATTTACCTCAAACTTTCCATTAAACTTCTACTTTGGCAGAATAACACACATGAAATTTCAAGCAGATTGGTTTGGTCTGGTAAAAGGCAAAGAGGTAAAAAAACCTGACCTGGAGTGGAAACCTAACTTCCAACTTATTTGTGGAGAGAATATAAAATGAGAAATCTACCGAAGTGAACCAAGAGTATTGGGTTGTGTATGCATGCTTATTTCTGATCAGTAGTATCTAGTGCCATTTAGACTGCCGACAGAGCATAAATCCAAAGCTGCTCTTAGATCACTACTCAGCATTTCGTACTACCAGATGAAACAAGCATTTCAGGAAAAAAATATACCACCATTCAGTTTCTTTAGTGCTGATGGCAGAAGGAGGCGATGACCCCTGTGATTTGCATAATCTCGGGAATCTGATTATTCTTAAAGGTTATTAATATGTTTTATTCCCAAATTCAAGTAGCACCCTCTACTGGCCAGTCCACATTGATCTACTGCCAGGGACAACAAAAAGACATCTTGCCTTAAGTAAAATGTCTGTATAATGATCTATACTGGAAAATTGGAGAGTGAGAGATTAGTGTAAAAATGTTGAGGTGAATGTAAGAAACAAAAATGCATAGAAGCACTGGAAAAAACTATATGCTGTGTTGTGGGGTTCAACTCTATGGATTTCAATGGAGTTTGGCTATCCGACACCAAGGCAGAGTTTGGCCACAACTTTGTGGTTAGCTTCATATTTAGATTTCAACAGAAGCTGAGAGCCTGAGCAGGAAACCTAGTGTTCCTTTCATTGGCATGGGTATTTTCTCTCCAGACCAGTGAAGGTATACAACTTTTTTAGAAATCTTTGGAAAATCAGCTCATGGTCCCCTCCAAGGTAATGCAAGAGATTGACATTGAAGAGAAAGACATTGATTCTGCAACACAAGAAGAGATTGCATACTGAAGTGCTGTGGTTTTGGAGGCTTATGCACAGACGATGTTCAGGACACGCACATACGTCAAGCAGGCATACTAGACGGATTGCCCTTCCTTTCACTCTGTTTCAGAGCCCTTAGTGGGTTCTCTCAAGGTTGAGAGAAATTTGGCTGTTACTGCTTTAACCTCCATAAATGCCTGATGTCATTTACTCACACATCCTGGCAAAAACTTCTGTCTGATCTCTCCCAGTTGTTCTCTCTCTCTGTCTCTCCCCGCCCCCCCCCAAGGAAGTTTCATCTAAGTGCCTTTTTTGTTCTTAGTTTTCCATCTGCTTTTCCATACCTTCCCAGGAGTGCTGCAACATGACCAACCAGAAGACTAAAGACAGTTTGTTAGAGAAGGAGCAGTGTTTGGCACAGCAGTACAGGAATGACCTGGTGATGTGGCACTTGGCTGAGGAGTCACTTTTCTGAAAGCCAGCTCTGAACAGCACTGAAATCAGTGAGGGTCTCCCCATCAGTCTCGGTCAGCTTGGATCAGGCCCACAGTGCACATCTGGACGCAGTTTGTTCAAATGTGCCTGCACTATCCCACCTTTTATCTGGTATCACTTTTTGAAGGGGTTAAGGAAAGCCTCAGCCTTGTATCTGATGCTCCACTGTTTCGTGATTCTTTTCCAGTAATGAGAGTAATATGTGACTTTCTCATCTGTGTAATTTATTATTACTGTAGATTTAGATTTTTTTTTTTCTCTGCTGTCAGTATATTAACCTCAAAGAATGTGCAACAACTTGTCTCAAATGCATGAGTCGGTTTTGTTGGTTTTGTTTTGTTTTAAGTAGGAATCTACAGTTTTGCCTGGGCTTAATATACTAGCTCACAATCTGGTTTACTACTCTACTGTATTTGTAGAAGAATCACCATTAGCTGAGAATAAAGCGTATCTGGGGAAAGTGGACTTCTTGGCATAACTGATACAGAGAGTTTTAGTAGAAAAATCTAACTTAAAACATTTCTGAAAATCATAGCAGGAGTTAGTCTGCATTTGGTAAACTCCAGTGCTTCATTTCTTGCTTGTATCATATGGAAAACCATGCAATTATTTTTAAAAGTTCATGTATTCAATAGTTTCTGTGCGAAGATTTTGTTCTCACTAGTGCACAGTTATAGATGACAGGAGGAGCAGAAATACAATGTATTTGCTTTTCATGGCTAAAATTCCTCAGATTTCAAAGCTGGAACCACTTAGAAGTGGCTACTCAAATGTGTCATGGAAGAGATAATAACTTCTCTGTTTGCCTGAAAAATGTGGCCCATGAGTAATGTCAAAACACTTTTATTTTACTGAAATATAACCTGATTCTGTAATTTTAGCTTTACTTAGGAAAGAATTGGTTTGCTGAAGAATTCACGCAAGCCTATTTTCAGTTGTTACAGAAATGGGTTGGAATACATCTTAAAATAAGGTACAATTTCATCTTTATGTAGAAGATTTTAATAACACTCACAGTGGAATCAAGTTATATTTTTGTATTTAAAATGCAATACTGACATGTTTTTCAAGGCAGACATTACATATAATTTTGTATTATCCTTTGATGATAGTACACACTGGTAAAGAATTTTCAAGAGTATATACACTTGGCATACGAAGAAGGAAGATTTAGACTATGATTGCTTTGAGTTGGAAACATTTCAAATCACGAGGTTTTTCTATATTTGCAATCGGAAATTGGCAGGAACTCTTCACAAAACTATTGGATTGGACACTTAACATGCTCTTACCTGTAAGAAAATCAGATTGTTCTTGTAATATGCTAGCCATGCATCCAGAATATTTGTGAAACAGAATTGTCCCCAATATTCCAAAATAATTTTTTTCCCCTGGACTTCTGAAAGTATTTTGGCATGTACAGTAAATTGCAAGTTATTTTATTTAAACCTGTGCAGAGGAAGGACTTTTGTAGTTTGTGTTATGATTTCAAAGTTTTTATTCCTTGTAAATCAAAGCAGCCCTTTTCAACTTTGGTTATCATTAGTGAAGGGAAATTCTGAAGAAAATGCCCCACCTTTTTGAAACATCCAATACATGCTATTTTTTGGAAATGTGAAAATTTCAATCTTTAATATTTTTGTACTGTAATAATTTATTTCAAAATGACACCATTACAAAATCAATATTAAAGGAAATTTTGAAAAGAAAATTTGTATTTATTACCTCCCCAAACTTAATGAATATGATTGTATATATGTCAGTTATTTTCCTAGATTTTCCTTTCAGGGGAAATTTCTGTTGTCCTTTGCACAATCTCTGGACACATTTTCAATGGGAGAAATACAAATGGAAAAGCAGATATAAAACTTACTGGAGAGACACTTCCATTGAATAGAATGGTAAGGAGGTTATGGGCAGAGGGTCAGGAAGCCTTGAGGACAGACTCTGAAGATAAAGGCTGAAAAATTGGAAGAGGGATGAATATGTAAAACACAGAAGTCCTGAACACAAGAAGGAGATGATGGTATAACTAGGTGACAGGTGAGTGAATTGAAAAACATGGCTAATAATTTAAAAAATCTGTGATTAATAAAAGCTAATTTGTGTGAACTGGAGAGAAGCTAGAGTAAGAGAAAATGAAGAGGAAGGAAGACATTACAGTGGGTAGACCAGAGCAGCACTTGATGACTGAAATTGGGCGGAGATAATACGTAGCTTTGTAACTATTTTCCATATGTTTTCATTTATTTTCTTATTCTACCAAATGTCTACCAGCATATCCTTCCTTTTTTTGTTTCTTTTTCAGACAACAGTTTCTTCTCTGATATTTATTTCTGCTTGCTAACCCTCCTTCTCTGACCAAAGTTCATGAGTTTTCCTATCTAATTAGCACAGAAGGGGCATGTTCATATGAACATGGAGTCAGCTGTGTGATCCACCCTGCCCGTAAGCCCTGACACATCCTGTGAAGAATCGCATGTGTGTCCTTGGCATGGATCTGACAAGGCATACAGCAGCACAGAGCTCATCATAGCCTGGTATGAGCAATGCTCACTTTTTTCAGCATCAAGCTTGTTCCCTGATTTTGTCCCTCTTGCTTCCAAATATTAGATAGCCTCAGAAGATGGTGCTTACATTATGCTTATCACTTTTTCTTCAATAAGAGGAGAGATAGTCCAGGCTGGATGTGGGGGTGGAGGACCATGCAGTCACAGACTACTTCACTTTCATGTGACTAAGGGTATTCAGTGTCCCTGGGCACTCCCCTTGAGAATCCCTCACAACTTTCAATCCATCCATCCCTAAAGTTATTGCTCCAGAGGCTAGGAGTCCAATGAGTGGAGAGTTGGGAAGTCCACTCCTGAAAGTGCAGTGGGAGAGGAAGGTGTCCAGCAAATAATGAAAACAATGGTGGGAGGAGGACTATTCTTGGGAACTAATATCTGTACGGGGATGATCACAGGCTCCACATGCCACTGAAGCCAACTGTAAAGGTCTCAGTGCTTTCAGTAGGAAGGTGGATGGTGTCCTATGGGCAGGGGTTCACCCTGCAAGGAATAGTTTGAGAATGCTTAGCACAAAGCAGCAAAAATAAGTCATCAAATGGCGTAGGTGAGCTCTTTGTACAGGCTGAGTTTTATACGCTGGTTGAGTCAGCTGTTCCGGACAATTACTTTTAAAGAGAGGGGCAGGCACTGAGTCACATTTGTGCAGCTGAATTCATTGCAGAACAAGTTGCTTTAGGCACCCTCTGTGCATTGTCAGCCTTTTTTGCACCCTACTCAAAGGACAGACGAATCGGTGTTTGCTGAGGTTGCAGCTAACATGCTAAATACGCTAAGGACCCATAGCTTATTAGTAAGAAAATTAGGGATCATAAAATGCAACAAAAGAGCTAGTGTTCAGCAAGCCAGCAATTTTAGCAGCTCAATGTTTATATTATGAATGGTATCAAGGAACTCTTAATGAAAACATAAGAACTGTTACTTTAGATACTTTTCCAGCCAAGATCTTGATCTGAAATAATCCATGATACTTTAAAAAATCTTAATTAAAATTGTCATGCAGGTCTGATATGTAAGAAAAAGATACATAACTGCATTTGGTTGATATAAAAGAGGTAACCAAGTGGCACTCAGTGCAACTGGATACAGGCTGCAAGAGCAAGACATAAACTTAACATTCAACCTACAAAGTTCAGGGCTAATTTTCCTAAATTGCAACTCGCACCTGCAGATCATCCTCACAGTTGCCAGAACATGCCACTCCTTTCATGTTCCCGTATTCTTTATACATATAATTTTCAAATTATGGATCTCACTAATCCACAAATAGTGCCTCAGACAAAGCAGATAGGTGCAACGACTAACGCAACAGTGATTGCTCACATACAAAGCAAAGGGATTTTTAAAAAATCCAAATGATTTAACATCTATTAGGAAATGCAGTAAGGAGAATGGCAAAATGGGGCTTAACTGCAGAGCAAAATTTCAGGATGGGGAAGGTTCATCATTTGTCTGGCATCTGTGGGGGAACAGCTGTCTGCAAAAGCCCTCTTGTCTCTACGACCAGGAAGGAAGTGCTCCTCAGGGATCTTGGCCAGATGTAGAAAAAGAAGGAAGAAAAGACAGGGGAAGGCAGCTGCTCACCATTCAGCAGCTGAGGTGAGGAATCCACAACATGAGCTAAAAATGAGGGTTCTCCTGGGAGAAGGCAGTCAAGTATCCAGCCAGGACACTTGCCTCTCTGCCAGCACATTTATGTCCATGATGCAGGGAAGGAGATGGTGTAACATGGGAGACTCCGGACAGACAAATCTTAGTGGAAATAGGTCACTAGCTGCTCAGCACATTTTACAGGTATGAATTGTGTCATGAGAGTACTTTTACTCAAGGCTGGAAGTACAGAGGACGCCCAGCGGTGCCTGTGTGTGACTGGAGCACCCCGGTAGAGATCCATTCCCCTTTGCTGCTCAGTAAATAGGCACCTGGCTAGACTACCCTGACATCAAAAGTCACTGTAGGAGTATAGCTGTAAGCCTGCTAAGACCATTTTGGTGCTTATGTTGGGATTATGTTATTAGTATAAAATTGGCCAAAGTCACCTTTTCAGAAAATACTTTCCTATAACATAATATCTCTTACCAGGCACTGCATAAGCCTGGTTTTTCATGAGTCTGCATAGAAACTTCCTCAATAACTACATGGATTCCAGATTGTTTTTATGAATTGTTGGTGTTATTTTGATATCTGCCAGCCTTTTGAAATATTTACAATACAACAGGAGGTCTGCTGGATACACGCCTATGGGAATATACTTGGGGAACCCAGCTGCAAATGGAAATGGAGTTGCAGGAGGCTGTAGGTTAGCTCAGGTTAAAGGCACAGGTAAACACACAGTCTCCTCAGGCTGACAGAATGGCTCCCAGTAACCCAGCAAGGTGCTGGGAGTACTATAAAGGTAACTCAAGTACGTCTGCATGTGATGCAATCATAGCTCTGCCTGCAATGAAGACATGCCTTTGCAGTGACTGCTTCCTACTCTTAAGGCTAAAAAGCCAAAAAGTGGCGTCTACAAGTCTGTCTGTGGGAAGGAGAGAGAGAGAGGGACTCATTAAGTGTTATTATCTTGTGAATAGACTTGGTCAGGCAAAACAATAGGATAGCTGAAGCTTAGGGGAAAGCTCCTCTGTGACGCATTGGGGTCTACATCATTAGCATTTCTTCAGAGACAGAGCCAAAGAAAAAATGTTCTGGTAGAGCCCTTTGAAAACAGAAAGGCCAAAGAGGTGAATGCAAGGACACACATGGGAACAGGAAATATGGACATGAGGTAGGAAAGGGAAGTGCCACTCTTCCAGCGGGGAAATGCTTCTTTCAAATTATTTGTGACCGAAGAACCAGAGAAAGAATCAGGAATTTGGACATCTACAATAAAGACAGAAAAGGAGCTATGTGGAAGATGAAGGATGTCCCCCAGCTGCTCAAAAATGTAAGAAAGTCAAGATAGGGAAATATGTATATTTTCGCTTGGACCGGCGGATTTCCCATGCTAACTAAAATAAAGGACTCCTTAGGAATTCCTTGTGTCTATATATCTTCAAATATTCTGTGGACTTACAGAGTGAATGGAAAATGTGGCATGCCAACAAGACTGGAGTTGTGGGATGAGGTGCGGTGGAGAGTCCGGATGTATGGGCCTATGGGTGGTACTGGGCTGAGGTTAACCTCTGCTTTAATTTGCAAGATGAGTAAGAGAGAGGGAAAACTGTCTGATAAAGAGCTTAAAGATAATGTCTGCTGCTTGGACCAAGGGGTGCTGAAGATCATCACACTGATAGTACTGGAGGTCTTTGGGATACAAAATATGCTGTTTTGTCAGAGTTCAGTCATGGGAGCTCGATGAAAGCACAATAAAATTTGAATAATAGTACTATTAAAATCTAGTCATAAACGTAACAAAAACAATATCAAAATACTATTTACAACAAATTGAAAAAAAAAATCATCCCCCTCCCCCCACAAATATTCAGAACAAATTTCAAAATAAGAAACTAGAATTACAAAACATAGGAAACATAGGTGCTTTCCTTAGCTATTGTTAGCATTTGATCTGTATTTGTTGTTTTTGACACACTAACAGTTTCTGAAGGAGGAAAGATGTAAGATGCTAAAATTGCACTGCCTAATTTCAGAAATGAAGCCATATTAAGAAGACAAAGGCCACTGGCAGTGTATTCGTTTATCACATTCAGGCTCTCCTCTTCTGTGTCTCATTTATATCACTGTCTTGTGACAGCTGAGAGATTGAGGCTATCTGGAGACAAAATCTTCACTGCTGTCATCCTCCTCATCAGATCTTCTACCTCTCAAGGTACCTACCGACAAGTACTGCTGAAGGACATTGCACCAGCACAGGCAAAAATAAAGGCTTTGTAATGAAACGGCAGAAGACTGTTTGGGAAAATAAGATGGCCATCTAGCATACCAAGAGGAAGAGGAAGGAGGAAGGAAAAAGAGAAAGCACGCTGGCAAGGAGGACAGTTGAGGGACATGGCTGTTCATCCCCAGGTGGGTTTGAGGGGAGAGGTCTCTCCTCATACGGCCAGCGAGCTCTGTCTGTGCAGCCTTTGGAGAACAGGACTCTGCCTTCAGTCAGCTGAAGCGGACAGAGGGACCCTGTTCACTCCATTGCTATTGAGGATGACGTGTGCGGTGCGTGACGGCAGAGAAGGGGGAACAGGCACATATCAAGTATTCAGGCTGGTTATCAGCAAGACTGTAGTGCCACAGTTCACCAGGTGATTTTACTGCATGAAGAAGTGAAATAGCTTTAGCTCTTCTACTTTTGACAATAGAGCAAGGTCTCCTAAAATAGCAATAGTTTCAGGCAGTTCGTATAAACATGCCATTTGTCAAAATCCTGTTTGCTTCACAAAGATGATTGATGAGTGTGCTATTTTATGCTAAATATGACAACTTTCTGGAACGTTCCTTGTTGATGACCTTGAACTTCACTCCTTGCAAAGCCAGCTGAGGCTGCAGAAGTGTAAAGAGCATGTCCTTATGCCGTCATTGACACCTGCTTCTAGATAAACCTCTGCTTCTAGATAAACATTTGCTTTTTGCAAATGGACAAAAAGGCCATCAATGTGCTTAGAGAACTTTGGGAAATCAATTGTCTGAAAGCCAACTGTTATTTCAGTTAATTCTAGTTTACATGCAGGAAATCTTTAGCTGTGTCTGAGCCATTTGGTTACACATTTTGAAGGACAGGAAAAGTCACCTGAATACTTGTTGCTGCATCACAGATCCTTTATCAGTATCCTGAAATAGTAATACAATGTTTGAAAGAAAAGCTTTTCCCCTGCTGCTGTATCCACAGCTTGGCTGGGGACAGCGGACAACAGCAGCATGTGTAGAGCCAGAGGACTTTCTGTTAGGTATGTTGGGTGGGCTAAGGAAAATATTTTGAGTGGAGAGAGAGAAAGAGGGAGAGAGGGAGGGAAATATTTCAAATCCCTTTTGGCACCTCTTTTTTTTTCCCACTCTACAATGCTCTACAGCATGGTACATTGCAATGGCAAAGTAGCAGTGAAGCAACACCAGTTCTTGGGTATTCCCAGCGAGAAAAGCAGGAGAAGGTCCATGAAGCAGAACAAATGCACTCATTTTGCTGGCTCTGGTTCGTGCTTGTTTAACATATTTTCATGTCAATAATTTATTATCTGTCATTTCCTCACAAGCCTTCACAGGCTTAAAACCTTTGAATGGGCTGAAGCATAACATTCCCCATTGGTACCAAGCAGACAGTTCACAAGGCCTCCTGCATCTGTTTTTCAACATAACTGCAAGGATCCAAGCACTTAGGTCTTTATTATGGGTTGCAATATAATTAGAATGATGCAGTGACTTTAATGTCAATGGAAAATAAATGAGATGCGTGCTGTTTGTAGTATCATTGTTGGTAATCTCAAGGCTTCTTCTTGGTACAAAGATCATTAAAAATTTATTTAAAAGTTCATTTACAAAACAGATGGAAAATCCACACACCTCACAAGGTCAACTACTCTAGCTGACATTAATGGCATGTACTGTGACAATCTACATTATTGTACTATTTAGAATAGATTAAATGATCAATTTCTGTTATACCAAGAGTGTTATGTCTAATTTGCTACACATAGCACTGAAAAATGACCCACGTGTGCCATGACTTTGATTAAGGATTCTGCTTGTTTCTAATGAACAAATGAAACCAAAATAGAATCACAGGAAACAGTGCTTCAGTTAATCCAATTTTTGTTCAGGCCTGAAAATCTCTTCAGACTATGAATGAAGCTCCTCTCAGCATGTTCTTTTTATCTGCTATCCTGAAATGTATACAGTTTTCTCATTCTTTCTAATGGAGCATACGGTTAAATCTGTCTCTTGGGTACTTTAAAGAGTCAGTTCTCTGGGCAAATATTTCCTAAAACCAAGGAAGTAGGCAAAAACCAGCTCCTCTCAAAACTTTACTTCTAAATCCAAATGGATCACAAAGAGAAAATCTGTCTTCACCACAAGCAGAAAAAATATTCAATGCTAAATTTTCAGCCTAAACAAAGTAATGTTCCAAACATAGAACTGGACAATAATGTGAGATAAACTGAACCATTCCAACAACAGAGCGATTGGCCTGGTACCATCTGCCTGTTGTATATCCCTCCATTATGTTACACCTGGGCTATTAAAAAATGACCACACCAACATGTGAGATTTAGCAGCGACTACTGTGGCTGTGTTCCCACATTTCTTTATAGCCTCTCTGGATCATGTTTTTCTTCCTAGAATGGAAATGATGGAGAAGAAAATGTTGCAGTGGCTTAGTCCGCATAGAGCCTGGACTTACTCCCATGCACCACAGCTACAGGGATCAGAGAACCTTTCTGCCCATTGTTGGCCAACAGAAGTTGTTAGTGATTTGCTCAAAGTAAGCTTTGTGCTCTTATTTGGCTGTGTCTAGACAGCTGAATACTTTGCTGCTATCCAAGGAATGTGCAGCTAATGTCAGTGATGTATTCACAGGAAAGCATTGGTTCTTGAGCACAGGCTTAACACAGTCAGTGCAAAGTGTGGAAGAAATGAGGCAAGGGATCTTCCCTGAGCAGGACATTTACTATGGAGCCTACTTAATATCCTCCAAGAGAATAAAAAAAGGAGAAAAGTTATTTAAAAGTTAATTAAAAAGAGACCTAATATTCAGTTTGAAAGCCACAGGAGGGATTTAGTTAAGGTGCATTTTAGGCATATAAACACATATGAAACTTTTCTACACTCCAAGAATTATAAGCAGAAGAAGCTGAGCTACCTCCTGTTCTCCCCTAGCAAATGGAACTGTCTTTGGATAAAGATTTATGAGCTGTCTTAAGTAACTGTATTAGCAGTGGACAGGCATTTAGAATAAGCAAAAATGGCAACCCAAGAGGTCAATATGAAACATTAGCATATTTCGGAAAGGCAAAGAATATCCAGACAAAAATTCAGTTGCTGTGAATCCCAATGGAGTTATGCCCGCTTATAGAAATGACCTGTCATTTAGTGACACATCTTTGATGGCATCTGTGGAAAAGTCAGTTATTAGTATTGTAAACCACAACCAATCATATGAAAAACCAGGTAACTTTCTCACAAAGAATTGAACAGATGCAAATAATTTGAGCCACATAATGAACATTGCCCCTGTTTATCAGTTGTGCAAGCAAAAACACAGAAAAGATAATTGAGTTGCCCACAGTCACGCAAGGAGAGTTAAATATGGGAGTTCTTTTCTAGGTGAAGGGTGGAGGCAACAGACCAGAAAGTGAGGTACTTGATGTTAGTTATAATCCTAACATTGCAGTAGCTTTGCTTGTAACTCAGCAATGCATTTGGCGTATTGTCTCTCCTATACATCAAGTGCAGGAAGACAATATGAAGAGTTTCTAACTCTAGCTCATAAACTTCCCTGAACAGGCACTGGAGTCACAATAACATCTTTGTTGGCAAACATTTCCAGGCACTGTAAATCTGTCTGACTCTACAGGAGAGACGGTTGATGTGCAAATCTCTAAGTCACTGTTGTTAAAAAACAGAGCCCCTGTTGATCCATCTTGGGCCTTATTTTATAGCACACCATATAAATGAGAACTTAAAATAGTTCTGTATCCTTCCAAAGTGAACAGTCACTGGAAAGGATAACACAACAAGTTTAGCCTTGGGAACCTGAATCAGCTGAGAAGAGAGCAACTGAGGGACACATCTATGTTTGCCTTCCCTTATCCAGAGGTAGCCTATGCAGTCCATACCTACTATGTCAGTGCGCTTTTACTCACTTAAGAAATTGAATCTGCTCACACAAATGTTCACCAGACCGAATCAAGGAGTTACAATCCTTATCACTTAGCACCGGGGAAGCAGTGCAGTATTGTACAGGAATGTTCCCAAGGAATGCAATAACATGAGCTGGAATGATCTGGCTTCTTACCACATGAGGCCATGGAGAGAAAAATAGCTATTCTTCCCTGCCTATAAGCACGCAGGAGGACATGCGCTTATCCTTTGTTATCTGTGCTGTAAGTATGCATTTATTAGAAATAGCACAAAGACTTGTTTACGCATAGTTTTGACAGCATCTTTGACACTAGGGCTAGATTGAGAGGACTTCCACTTTATGAAGAAGTGTAAGGTTTTGAAAGATTTTGCCAAATATAAACACAGTTTGTTTTAACTTGTGACCTGGAAATGGAAGGAAAAATATCGGAGAGTTAGGACTAACAGCTACTATAAAGCCTTTCGACTCCCCACTCTCCAGTAATATTCTGAACCGGAAACATTTTCCAAGGTGAGACATGCTTCACAATCTAGATATTTCTGTAAAGCTTGATGGGTTGAACAAAATGCCATTTTTCAGGGGAAAAAAAAGTTTGATCTTTTTTTTTTTCCCCCCAGCAGCTCTACTGCAGAGCCATATTTAGAAATGCTTGATTGTAAGGTGTTTGGATTTGGCAGGGAATGGCTATGATGCACTTTCCCCAGGGCCTGGGAAAAAGAAGCGGGCTGCAAAGACAGCTTTCACAAGTTGCTTTGAAAGGCAGTGTATAATTATAGAGGCTGGCAATGAAAGACAGAGCAGCCTCCAGGGATACCCCTTTCCCATTCTGCCGCTTACAGGGATTCTTGACTTTGCAGTCAAGTTCTGTCGTGTCCTGAGTAAGAAGCTCGGTCAGCAGTGGGTGAAACAGCTTGCATCATCTTTCTCCAACTTCAGCTAAACTATTAAAAGGGGGCAGGTCTAAGCTTTTTTTTTTTTTTTGTGACAGACCTGTGACTCATGAATATCACAGAAAGGAGAAACCAATAAAAAGCTATTTCTACACTTTAGCTTTTGAGCTTCCCTTTTAAGGATCACGTAAGGTAGAGTGTTCACAGCTTTTGTTAATAGTGCTATTATAATTAATTATTATTATTACTATAACAACCTTGTATTTAGGGCACCTTGCATCCACTCTAAGAACAGGCTTAAGTATACAGCAGATCTGTGTGATGATGCCTAAAAGCTTTGTGCTTTTAAAAGCTCAGCGCTAGGGCCACCTGCAGAGCTTCCTGAGAAATGTACACTGCTTCCAAAGATTGTTTTCAAAACCAATATTGGTTTCCCACAGCCAGGGCCTGTTCTGCTGAATGCAAGAAACCGCTTGTACCAGCATCTCGCCTCCCTTTGTGCTGCGTGCCCATGCAGTATTTCTGGTTGCAGAATAGGGAGGGAAGCACTATGGAGCTTTCACAAACTGCATTTTTGCCTGTCAGCAGCACCCTCCTCCCTGAAGTTTACATCAAATCCAGTGCCAAGTTTGTGGCTTAAACCCAGCTCTGTACTGAACTTGCAAAAAAACTTATCAAAAAAATCTAATCGCCCCCACTTCCCTCTCCCCTATGCTATTTCAGAGACAGATATTATGTATTACATTCTCTTTAAAACAATTTTAAAAAGGCACATCTATGGGATGGAAGTGGCATGAGGAATGAAGAAAGAAATGGGCCAGGAAATGGCAAAGCAAAGGTGAATGCACTGCAGTTTAAAAAGACTTTTCTATTTGTTATTTTTATTGCCATTCCCAAATTAAACCTGAAACTGTTCAGCTGAAATGTATGCCGATATGTGGCCATCGGTTTTGTATGTTATTAGTTCTGATCTCTGTAAAGGCCGTCTCCATTAGTGGTAGAATAGACAGCACTACCTGGAAATAAGAGTGCTCCCAAATCCATTCCTCCTGGTTCTTCTTTCTGGGGTACATGATGCTGCAAAAGGCCCTCCAGAATTTAACAGTACTGTACACGGAAATAAATACAGCTGGATGGAAGTGGCGTTTCTGTCACATTTCTTCATTTCAGCACCTGTTTACTTTCCAAACTGGGACAAAAGGTCAAAGCACACTGTAGAACAGAAATTATAAAGCATTTTGATTCAGAAATACTAAGCTAATTCGTTTCACCATTTTTTAAATGAGAAGAATTTTGGTATTCTGCTACCTAGTAGAATTTACCTAAGTCAAATTATTTTGTTTCAATGTTCTAAACCCTTTTTTTTTCTTCTGGAAAATTACACCCTTTCCATGAAAATCCAGATCTCTGGAAACTTATTTTCCTATTCTGAAAAGAATTTCTGAGCAGCTCAAGAAAAAACTCATACCATAGTACAGTATTCGGTCAAATTCTTCTTACATTGTGCTGTGTATCTTTCAGGTACCATGTATATCCTTCATGTGTCTGTGAGGGATTCTTACTAATAATTCTTTTTTTTCCCCTGGTCAATATTAGAAGTTCATTACTACTGTTAGTGAACGTGTTGGAATTCTGCACAGCTGTGAGAGCAAGATCCTGCCATCGTGAACAGTCATGAACAACTGGGACAGGACTTTCCAATGTCACTATTGCTTTCTATTACAGAAGGAATGGGAGAAAAGGAAGTTGTTCAGCAGGTTCTGGTAAGCAAAGTGGAACAGAAACTGTCGTGCACCAGGTTTTACTCCAGCTAGTGGGTAAAGGTACAGTTTCCCCTTCAAATAATATCAAATCACACAATTTGACTATAACTATCCAAATTCTGATAGGGATGTTTTTTAAAAGAACTTATGCAAAAAAGTAGACTCAATGGTTAAAAAGTTGAAAAGATAAATCTGAATGTGATTTGGTCTCTCAGTGTCTGTCCGTTGAACTTAGTATCAGCCTCTTTTAGACCAGTGTCAAGTGAGGAAAAAAACCCCAGTTTTCTATAAAAGAATCCTGAGACCAGGCATAGATACTTTACATCCCCTGTACCTCTTCTGCAAGAAAGTCTTTAAATAAGTGTGTGGGATTTTAGATACCTTCAGGAACCTAGGCTTTGCTTCACTAGAGTACATTAGTTGCAATCAGGAACATAAGCTACACAATCTTGGGTGACATATTATACTATAGAAGTATAGCTTTAGCTTAAGGGTCTCCCTCAGAGTCAGCAGCATCAATAGAAGGGTATTTCTACATTTTCAGAGAGGAGCTGGAAATGCTGCAAAGAGGGCTTACACCATGCACATGAGAAAATTCTTCATGATTTTTTTTTCTTCCCTCCTCCCCTCCCTCCCCCACCCAGACAGTGACTTGGATGAATAGCTCAATAATCAACTACAATCAGTATATTAACTATATGTCAACCACTGCAAAAATGTAATAGGTGTTTTTAATTCTGTAAATGTTCTAGCATTTGTAGATAAAATACATTAAATGTGGGCCAGACAATGCTATATCCTTTTAAGTCACCACCCAGTTTTCATACCTGCAGCTTGTCACGTTTAGGAGGTGTAAACTTGTACATTAGTCAACATGTCTGCTGTAAATTATCCCACTACTGTGATGTTGAAACAAGTAGTTCAGCATGAAGCACAGAAGTCCTGATGTTTGTCTTTTATCATCATAGGAGAGGTGTCTTTAAACATGCAGTGAAAAAAAGACACTTAAGTTCAAATAACCGTTCAGAACAAAAGCTGGTTGTTAAAAAGATAGGATTTTTTTCCTTCACTTTGGTTCTGTACCTTATAAAAGACTCATGTGCAGTTTAAATGGTGTAATAAATATACTCCATCATGTGAGTGAGAGTTAATAATATGCCATTTTCGATTAGTTTAATTGACTTGATTCTGGTGTACCTGAAATAATTGCAAATGTTTCTCTGGAAACAACTGCTTAATGTGTAAAGCATGGTGGCACTTTTTACCATGTGAAATGATACGAAAAAAATAAGTCTTTCAAATGCATTTTAAACACTTTTGAAGATGCTAGCAAGCTATAATGGTATATCAATATTCAATAGCCTGTCTTAGTAGAAAAACAGTGATTTACTTGGAAGAATGGCAAAGTTATAAGAATAGCTACATGGTTAGCCTAGATGAAAATAGAACTGATATGGGTGGAGGATTAAAATAGGGGTAGGATAACTAGTAGTGACATAAAATACCAGACATCTAAATTTAGTATAGTTTTGAATACTCCACACTTTATTTTCATTGGCTTTTATGTGGTGTTTCATAGAGTTATTTGAGTAGAGCTAAGGGCCTATAGCAAGGACAGTCGGTCTTCACACAGAACTATTCTGGAAACCATCTTAAATTTTTTTCCCTAAAAGCTCTTAACAGAATAAGAATAAAAATTCCTATAACTTCCATCTCACTTGGGCATGGCTGTCACAACAGTCTAGGTTGTGAGAGTGGCATGAAAGTTTACAACTAGCTATTTAGTTCAAAAGGAAAATTCTCACACAATTTGACCCTTTTCTGTTTTATGAACTTAATGCCAAGCTGATCTATCCTGTAGAATTGTCTGATGATAATTTCTCTTTCTGCAGCCTGTTCCTTGAAAGTTAACTGTGGAAAGTTAATGCTGGAGCTTCATGGCACTTTGATTGAACAAAGGAGGCAGAGTGCATCTCTCTTCCTCACCGAAATATGCGCTGATTCCCAAAACACGTAGAAGGGGCTCATCCCTCAGGACTACACTGAAAGCAGCTTGGTATAGAAAGAATGGATGAAGGTGTATTCTGCTCTGCCATTCCTGATCTGGGGTACTATCCTGCAAGCTGAGGCTGGCCTGATGTTAGCCACGTGAAGGTTAGTCATCTGGTCTGAACAAATCACCTAAGCTCCCTCTGGAGTCAATGAGGAGGATGGGCATGTCTGGAGGACTCTCCATCCTGCCCTAAGTATCTGACTTACTCATTGGTGGGGCCTCTTGCTTATGACGATCCATAATACAACCCTCAAGGATTAGCTCAGACTAGAGGCCTGTGTTTCAGATGGCTAGAGCTAGGTGAGAGGAATCCTACCTTCCATGAAAAAATGCCATACGAGTACAGCAAAGCATTGTTTAGATTCACACCAGGAAAAAACTGAAGGTCCAAAACTAGCTTTCCTAGTGAGCCTTCTGTTACTGTGCACCAAGTGGAGCTCGTAGGCGGGAAGTGTTTCCCCCTACTATTCTCTACGGAAAGTTTTTTGTTGCTGAAGTCTCTTTGCAAAGCTAGTTCAGGAAGAGATGGAAGACAAATACACAAATCTACCTGACAAGCAGCATTAGTGGGAAGAAGAATATTCACATTTTTTTCTTGGCATGGTGTTCTGCCTCATTTCTTATAAAAATCTCAGTCCAGCTCTAGCTTTTGATATTATTAAGAGCAATTCCTTTCTAAAGAGTAGGGATAAGTGTGAGTTACCTGACATAATCCTCTTTCTCAGTGATGAACTTTTTCCAAGATCCTAGTGCCTGATATGTGCTCACCAAAGAGGGAACTGGAGACTGGAGGTGCATTATCTACTGCAGTGGAGATTTCTTGCTCAAAAGACCTACATAAACTTAGCTCTCAGTATCTTCATATTATAAAAGGGAACACATCTATTTACATTTATGGTGACAACCCAAGTGATGTCAAATTGCTTCCTGAGGTGAAACTGGAAGGGAGAACATCGCCTTGGAAGCATCTTATGGCAGCTCTTTTCTGGGAAGATGATCAGAGTTGCGCACTGAAAGATCATGAGACAGGTAAATGGAATGTGGAAAAAAAAAGTAGGAAAAGAAGACATGAAAGGATTCAGGTGAACTGGGGATGTATACAAACAAAATGAGTCACCAGTTTCAAGGTATTTTTGTCTCTAATTTGGGCACCTGAGTTGTAGCAAAGAGATGGAATCATATGCAATTTAAATAATATATTTGCACAATTGCCTGGTGGCTATAAAGGAATCCAGAATTGTTTCTTCTTTGCCTTGTGCCAATCTTTTTATTGACTTTATTATTCATTTTATAGAAGTAACAAAAATATTTCTCCAAACAGTTCTGTATTATACTCTGTATCTTCATGTACACATGCATATATGTATGGCTGTATCTTTACTGATGCTGGGTCTGAGAATTTATGAAAAAATGTTGACGTTATCTATCTGGTCCACAGGGTATTAAACAAGAGAGATTTTTGGATTATGAAAGATTTACATTTTCCCTTGGTACCTGCTCCTGCAAGTTGAAAATCTCGTTGTTTTGACCCTTTGTCAATGACGGCAGGGTGTGTGGCTTAGAGAGGCAGATAAAATCCTGAAGACTTAAAAGAAAACATTTTTTACATTTCATGATCACTGAATAAATGAACTTTCCTACTCAGGAGGGAATGAAAACTTGGTAGGGAGGTAGAGATTAAAAACATTTCATTTTCTATTTTCTAATATTTTTAAAATGAAAGGTTCTTTCCTACTACAAAGCATGGATCTATGTGAAATTAAAGGCTTACGCTTGTTTATAATATTTTCATTTTATGTACAAATATGGACCCATGAAAGGGAATGTTTGTACAGAACAACTCTATCTATGATAATAACTTGCTCCTACACTAATGTTAGACAAAGATGGGCAATAAGTCATAGTAAATACCTGATCATCAATAATTTCTATGATTTTTTTTTTGTTTTAACTGAAACTATCCATTAATTTTCTTCACTGTGACATTTAAAATCTTTATTTAGGAGATTGTATGAATTGTGTGACCAGCTGATAGATATGTATTTCCAGATTCTTGAAACTAAGGATCTGAAGCAGTAGCACTTTTGCAAATATTCAACATGATCTCAGCTAAGAAAGTTCTTACTCCATGAAGGCAATTAGAAATATTGGGTTTAGTAGCTCTGTTGCTCCCAGTAGTAGCTCTTTTTGTTCCCTTTATTCAATAAAATTTAACAATTAGTTTCTGTCCCAGTTCTCTCCTTCCAGAGTGATTCTTGCTGATTCCTCAGCCTCTCTCTCTTTTTTTCTCAGCTGATCTGAAGAACCGTGGCATTAGCGAGGTCCCTGGCTCCCTGGTTCCTCGTGGTTCCCTACGTTTCGCCGTTTCGGAATCTCTCTGCAGCCAATGGAGCCCCAGCAGTTCCCTCTGCCCCTTCTGGTGTGGTAAGACCATACGTAGCTGCATAGTGCATAGGGAGCTATGTAGTTCCCAATAAACAGTCATCTCCAGAAAAGTAGTCATTTCCATTTTCTTAAGTCTACTGCAATCAGGTTTTAAATAACTTTATCCACTAAATTTTAAAGATGTTTCATATTAATATGAAAGTAAGATCTGATGTTTCATAGCACATCAGACCTCACTTTCCCTTTTTAAGCTAAAAGGGCTCAGGAACATCATATACCCTTTCCTAAAATATTCCATTTTCATCACAAGGAAGATTGTATTTACATTGCCTTCTAGCTTATGAATAACAAAAGACAAAACTTCTGGCATTGAGTCATTCGGTGAATAGATTGCAGCAATACTCCCCAAGGCACTGCTTGGTTGCACCAACCCATAGGGAAATGAAAGAATTCGTACCAAATCCTCCCTACGACCCCTTGCTTGGTAGCCCTTGACCACCTCCCCCTGATTGCTGTGGGGTGGAAGTGTTTCTGACATGTCTGTTGTGAACTGGCTCACACCCAAAATAAGGAGGACTTCAGTGAGTCTGACTGAAATCCTGGCCCCGTTGCATCAGTGCCCAGTGTGTGTGAGCACGTTCCAGCAGCAAAGCGGTGAGTGCTGTAACGTTTGAAAGTATCTGGACAAATTTGATAGAATATTATTATTTTGTCTGGATGTTTTCTAACTCCCTTCTCTTTTCCTTTTTGGCTCACTTTGGGGCTTATAACAATAACTGAGGGCAGTGTCTAACCTGCATGCGCTGGATTATCCCCTTCCAGATAGAAGGACAAAGACAAAATGTTCTAATGTAAGATAACACAGACAGAAGAAAGGACAGGTTTTGGAGATACTACTGCCCTGCAGCTATCAAACTTAATTTTCTGTGTTCCAGCCCACTGTACTGTGAAACAGAGCTCTCTTCAGCAACTTCTTCAACTTTTTTTCTGTTATTCCTGTTTGAATATTGCTTCTTAAATCCAGGACAGTAAGACAATGACTCTTCCTCACCTGGTTACTACATCAATTCTACAGCTGCAGTGACAGGCAAGATTTATAAGCACAAAGCCTTTGCACTAACATGAAATGATTTACACACTGTATTGCCTAATGGAAAACCCAACAATTATGTCAAGGTTTACCCTTTGCCCAACAAGGCTTGAGGTAAGTGGGCAGGCTAAGTAATCCAGCCAGTTTCAAAGCTGACAGCAGCTTTTCCAGTTTTTTAGGATCCTACAGCAGATGCTATGACTGAATACCAGGCAGAAGGCTTAGCCATGCAGTTCCCATTAATTTAATTGCAGTTTTGTAGTTAAATACCCTAGATAGCTCTAAATAGCTCAGCCTCCATTACCAAAAGTCATAGATTAAAATGATTGCCTGCTTGACTTCAGAAGACTGATATTTTCTTTTATGTAAAACAAATGAAACTTGCACTAAAGACCATAATAGTAGGCAACTCCTTCTTTACTTTGAAATATACTTTTGTTCTGTTACAAGAGGCAAAAACTCATCTGCTTCTGACTGTGGTTATGCAATATCATTGTCTTACGGTGCATTTAATTTTATTTAAAAATTCTTAGTTAAAACAAAAGATAATAACATACAGTATAAAATGAATAAAAAGAAGCGTTATGCCTTTAAGAGGAGACATAGAAGGAATGGCTTGCTGTTTCCCTAAAGGTGATAGTTCTATTGAAAAGAAAAACATTGCATATTTTCAGCCGCATTTTGAGCAAGTGAACATGCCTCAGTGCTTTAGAACTTAAGTAATTTACAGCAGAGTGCCATGGAACAAAACAATTGCACTGAGAAATTGGTGTCAAACTTCTGAAAGACTAAATAGTTAAGCCAGAGAGAGAGCTATAATTTCAGGGAGAAGACAGTAGCAGTTGCAGACATGTTTAAGGGTTGGCTAAAAATCAATTAAAATAAGTAACTAAAACATATTTTTATAGTATTGAGTCTCTCGAGACATGTTGTCACACGTGGGCTTTATTTATTTATATAATTTTGTTCTCAGAAGCGTGCATCAGAGTGGAAAATATAGTGTCAGAGATCTGTAATGAAAGTTCTTCAAACTCTTAAGCGTTTGAAACCTAGCTGCAGAGGGAAGACTTTAATGGTAGCATTAAAAAAGCTTAAGGTCTTTGGCAAAAGGCTGTGAAGTCATCTGGGTATAATCAGCCACATAAACTGCATGTGACAGTGCGATCCCGTGATCTGAACGCTCAACGAGAACTATTTCTGCTTCTGAAAGGACTCAGATGAGTTGTAGTGTTCTTCCATTTTTTAAATGTAAGTTGTTATATTTTGAACGTGTGTGTGTATGTGTGTGTGAAAGTGAGTGTGTGCGGAGGTGGGGGAGGAATATCACCTTGTCAAATACTGCCGATATCCTAGTCTGTGTTTTGTGCTGAGAAGATACAGAATAGAGAGTCTTCTGCCTTTACCTGATTAAATATAAACGAAAAAAAAGGTATAGAGTAAAAGGAAAAAATAATCAGAAAGCTCTAAAAAGCTATAAATTTTGGTGCACTCACACACACACATATGCACACAGAATATGAAATGTATATGCTACCTATGTATTTATACCACATGCACACAAATAAGGATGTACATATATTTGTTTATGGACTGGAATCTCAGCTAATTGACACAGTGACAACAGAAAGTGTGGATCACAGACTTTTTAGTAGGTCTTTGGACATTGTTTCTCCACCTTCCAAGCAACTCCCTTCCTCTTTCTTAAAGACCCATTTATATATCAGCAACTGGAATGTCAGTAAATGCCTTTGGGAAGGAGAAGGACTTTGGTCATTAAATTATCCAGGATGGAGTAGGGAGTTTCTCTCCTCCTCACAATGCGAAAAGTGTGTTCTTTGCAGTATCACCTCCAAAGAAGTTCAATAGGGTAAAGGTGTGACTGGGTGACTCTCAGACATAGGCGTAGAAAAAGCCTGAAGACATTTTGGTCCTTTTTACACAGCTCCTTACTCAGCAAATTCTGGTCCATAACTCCCTAGTTCAACGTCAGTATGCATACGTTAGTTTTGTTAATATTCTATTTTCTGGGAAAGTTTGGACTGTTTCCTTTTCTTTTTCTTTTTTCTTTTTTTCTTCCTTTTTTCCTCTCTTCTTTCTTTTTTATTCTTCCTTTTGCCTTCTTTCTTTTAATTCTGTTTAATAGGTTGTAAGAAAAAAACATAGGAAGGATGTAAAGGTGTGACACAAATGCAGCTGAATTTCTATCAGGAGCATGGGAGCTTTGATCACCCTCTTTCTCAGGAACTCAGAGTTCAAGAGAGAGTGCAAGCACGGCTGTTGCTAGCGTTGTCCTTTTGGTCTGCTCGGGATGTGCAGTTTGTTTGGTTTCCAGGAGGTCCAGTACCTTGCCCTTATTGTAACTTGGCAGACTACGCATCAAGGTAGCCATCAGTCTTCCCTCATAATGAATGATGTTTAAGTAGTTCACTTGCAGTTATAACTCAGACAGCTTTTAGTTGCAGTCATTAGACAGCTCTGCCTCCAAACATCATAGAATATAAAGAATGACTCCTCCAAAGAAAAATATCTTTTAAAGTGAATGGTACATTAAACTGCAGTACTTCCAATCCCTGGCACTTGATTTCTATTCATTTGAACTCTGGACTTAAACAGTTTTAAGCTTGCTTTGGACCGAGGAATATGTCAGGAATATAATCACATCAGTTGTGCTTTCCTTCCAGATTCTGAATGTGCTTTCACGAGCTCACTTAATTAGTTACTGTACTCCTAGCATGGAGAGGATAATTGCCATCATGAGTCAAGCATTAAGTGGGATCTGGAAATATCCCAGAAAGCATCAAGATTTCTCAGATTTTCAATATTTGATGCTGCATGACTGTTGTGGGGTTTGTAAGGATTTGTAATTTCCTCTAGAAGTGAAATGAGGCAGAATATATGGCAGCTACTCATAACAAACTAAAGGCTTGGGAAGCCCAGCGCCAGCTCCACAGAGATGCATCTTAGTGTTTCTCTCTCTTCTCTCCACAATTTTTCCAATTATGTTAATTTCTTTCTACTTGCTCTGCTTCAGAGGCCATTTTTATGTTGATGGTACACAATAAGTTCTTTCTCATTTCACATGTACCCATGACGTTTTAGCCCTTTTCATTTGGCTGAATGGTTAAATCGATGTATTTCTGAGGGTAGACAAATCCTGCTGCCTTCTGCTGTCACTTCTTGCCTTTTCCACAGAGGTTGCTGTTAAAGCCTGCTGATGCTTTCTCTATAATATACTCAGATTAATTCAGTTTCTTTAAGTCTCCATTCTGTTCCAGGTCTTGTACATCTTGTTGAAGGTCTCTGTTGCAAGAACTCATCTTCACCCCTAGGCAAAGTCATGCAAAATGGTTCAAATTCACATTGCTCAGAGCTAGTCCCATCTACAGTGGGTTGAAGACATGCACAGGACAAGACATTTGAAGCGTCCTCTGGACTCCGTATGCAAATATATAGCTAAAGTTCCCATGCCATGTTTGTTGCATGTCTTGAAATATGTCATGGTAGCTTGAGTGGAGGGTGCAAGGACCATGGGAACAGTGGTGGAAAATGAAACTGGAGAGGAGGCGGTAAACTTGAATGAAATATTATCCACCATTCATATAAGCAGCAGTCCCTTGACAAACTACACCAGGATTTTGCTTTGAGAAGAACTAGTTTAAAAAAACCATAATCCGTAGGCAAACTAGCCTGCATGCAGTATGAATAATCACAGGGTGGAAATGGGGGACGTAACTAGGGAATTAAGTTTTTTTCCTCTGCAATCTCATGGACGCTTAATTCTCTAAAACCATCCAAACCTGAATTTCAAAAATGATCTCTTTTTCTTGCACGCTATCAGGTAGGATCTTGATCCTCCTCTCAATGAAAGATTTCAGCAGTCATCGGATAGGGTCTTGCCCCACTCTCTGGCTCCTTCTTGCCATCAGCAGTGACCTGCAGCTACTCAGTGTCTACTTTACTCAGATGGAGCAACCCACTGTAATATCACCTCCTTTTCTTACAGCCACCACTGCACAGCTCACTCTTATCCCTGGAGCACCATCCATCCTCTGAATGGAAGGAAATTTTATTTTAAAACAAGTGTTATTTGATCACATATGTAAAGCTTTACTATGAAGTACCTGTGCAGCAAGAATTTACATTGAAAGGGTGACCTTAGCATGATTAGTTTCCAACTTTTCAGGGCTTGACTTTGTTTCAGTAAATTTAATTAAATAAAAAAAATCTATGCATTGACTAAGCTACCTCAGTGTCTGAAAAATATTATAAATCTTTTTCTTTTTCCCTTCTTTATTTTTTTCCACTATGCAAATACTGTTTACTACAGACCACTGGCCTGATAAACAGTATGTCCTTAAACCACAAAAAATGCTGGACACTGCAAATTGACCTTGCAACAAGGGTGGAGTGCCACATAGTTTGTACATTTGACAAAACTTAAATGTGCAGATGACTAATGTTAACAGATATTAAGACATAAGAACTACCATCAAGGCAAATTCTTATGATATTTGCTTGCGTTTGAATATATGCATGTGTGCTGGCATGTAATTTCCTACAAGAATGTAAAAATACTTATTGCAAGTACCTACATACTTTGGAAAAGCTAGGTGATTATTTTTGAAAAGTACTAAGGACATTTTTTTTTTTTTTCAGAACAGTCCTTCTATGAATTTACATAAACATAGGAACTGAGTCACATTTTGGCATGTGCTATTTGGATACATCTAAAAAAAATCAATAGAAGAAGAAACACTGAAATAATGTATCTTTTCCAGGCCCAGATATCTTTTGTTATGATATGGGGAGAGGCAGTGGTTTAACAGCCTGAAA
The DNA here is from genome assembly GCF_035582795.1 of Mycteria americana. Lineage (NCBI taxonomy): Eukaryota > Metazoa > Chordata > Aves > Ciconiiformes > Ciconiidae > Mycteria > Mycteria americana. The sequence continues at coordinate 58,190,170 of NC_134367.1, forward strand.
CACTGATTGTGATGAAAAAACACATGCACTTAATGTACTGTCCTGCTCTTTATATGTGCTGTAGTGCCCTTGTGCTTCATTCCTTCAGTTTGGCTCAATCCAAAAGCTATTGAATTCAGTGGAAAACCACCCACTGACTTCAGTGGGGAGTAGATCAATCTCCAAAAATATGTAACTGGACAGGGTAACAACTGATTTTTTTGCCATGTGTTATAAATCTCTCTTCCACAGCAGAACTTACAGCTCCGTCTCAATAGCACTAAACTGGAGTAAGAAAGGAAGAGGCATCTTAACCTTCAGCTGAGGAGATCCTGGGTTCTTCGCTCGCACCACAGAAGTAACTTTTTTTGCATTGAGTCCAGTACCCACACAGTGGAGTTATGACCAAAGGGGCTGAGCCGGAGGCATAAACAAGTAACGTTATAGTAGCTGTGCAAAAATGAGCAGGTTAAAAGGTAGAGATCTGAAATCCTGATAAAATTGCTCATGCTTTTGGGGAAAAAATCACTGCTGGATGGGTTTATGCTGTCTTTGCAGGGCTGAGTCATACATGTTTGGGATATTGTTCTGAAATTGGTGTAGCTTGATTTACCATCTTCTCCTGTGTCCATCCTCTTAGATGGATCTTCCACTGGGGGGTAAAATGTTAAAGAAACAGGGTCAAATTCCAAATCTCTTTCTGTATTATAGATTTGATAACAAATTGGAGGAGAGCAAAAGAATAATATAAACATATGCTGGAAATGTTCCCTCAGCAGCCTGGGCATGTCTGCTACAAAAGTATCTGTCACAGGTTATGAGGTTGGAAAAGAATGGAAGCAGAAAATAATTAAGAATTGAGAATTTACATTTTCAATATTGTCAGTAATATGAGGGATTGGAAGGGCTTTCTTCTTAGTGTTGTGAGATGAATATAACTCCACTAATTTTGATGAGATCTACATTCATAGATTCAAGGGAAAATGGCCCAGAAAACAACAAAACCTCAATGCAGTCTTTGAGCGTCTAGGATGCCTTTTTCTCCAGAATTTCAGCAGAGGCTGAGAAAGTAACATTAATCAGCCACCTCCAGCTCTAAATTCTGAATTATTTACCTTATTCTTTCAGCACTTTCTGGTTACTCAGGAAGAACAGGTGACTGGGAAGGAAATCTTGAAAGGTATATCATTCTTTGGGCAAGGTTAGGCTTCTGTTCACATTGTTCTAAGCAAGGTAGAAACCAGATTACCCGAGACTGACTGTGTTATATTGGAGTCTGGAGCCCTGATGGATGGTGTTCTTCACGGGCTGAGCCCTTCATGGATGACTATGCTTTGCATAAGCAAACTCACAGTACAGACGACATAGATAAATTGTGTGCATTCATTCTACCTGAGCGTTCTCACTCCTTGACTTTCCACTTCCTTTCCCTATTCTTAAATATACTAAATCAAGATCACTTTCTGATAGCTGTAGAGTGCTTCCCATTGACCTGAATTACAAAGGAAATTAATGAGGAAACTAATCTGAATGAATTCCTCTCCTCTGCTAGGCTGTTGCAGGGCACCAGTACAGCTGCCGCTTGCTTCTCCTGTTGCTCATACTGCTCCCACCTGATCATCCTGCGGATCAGTCTGGCTGGTGTTTGCTTGCATGGCAGGAAAAGGTCAGAGCAAGAGTTTTGATTCATCTGCTTTCTTACTGGGGGATTTTTTGTCTCCATAGACACAGTCTCTGGTCTTCAGGCAGTCTGTATGACAAATGCCTCACCAAGACTCCTTCACCTTGGGAGGTGCTGTAAAGGAATTTTTATGAGACAGTCCTCAGCTAAACTTGCCTCGGGTACAGAAAGAGAGAGAATGAATACTAACAAGTAGCAGGGACAATAGGCTGTCAGTAGGATGTAACTTACTCCAGTAAAACACAAGACTTATAAATACTGCATATATTTGGCAAGGAACTGAGGAGCTGCTGGATATCACAAAAAAATCCAGATCCTGCCCTGCATTGCCTAGTGTGTCTGCAGTAAAGCGTTCTTAAATGCTAAATACTTGAAAAACATGTTTATGGACATTTATATTTTAAGTGCAGGTTCCACTGTTATTGATGGAGAAGGGATTTTAATTAAAATCAGTGTAGATGGTAGCAGTGTTTCTACTGTCAGAAAAGCAGGAATAGTTTCTGGAAATGTATGGCTACTATCTGTGATGTGATGTGGTGTGGGAGAAAGGACTGTGCTAAAAGAGACAAAGCCATATTCAGATAACTTCATAAGAATCAGTGGGGTTACCTACATGCTAGGGAGTGTTGCCTATTTAATCACTTAGTTCTCAAACATCATGGATGTTGTGTCCTAGGTGTACAGAACTTTCAACAAAACATGGTGTTAAATACTATAAAATCGCATATTACTGTGGCAAATGTAGGAATCTGAAAGCTCACAAATACAGTCTTAAACAGAAGAAACTGCTTAGCAGAGATAGAGGAAATGTTAACCAGGATGTTGGCATTTATTTCCATATTTGTTAAATACAAGTGACACATAGACAAATGCCAGAGATGTGCAGGCATGACCTTAGTCTAACAGCCATTCCCCAAGGACAGCACCTCTTCCAGAGACAGTGCTTAATTAGCATTGCAGAGCAAAGTTAGCACTGGGCATACGCCTGCTTCCTGGTATGGAGCTTGAACTGTCGGCCGAAAGGGAAAAGGATGGTTAGAGACCTCTGTAACTTCATTTCTACATCTTTTTTTTTGTTGCTTGCTAAAGAGTCTTCTTTAACATAATATTTGTTACTGAAAAATACATAACTAATTGTTCCATTTCAGGGCATTTGTTTTCTCTACATAGTGAATACAGTGAACAGTCCGTAGCCTGTGCTAATGAACCCCCCTGAAGTCCTTGGATAATTCAAACCCAAATAATTCAAGTTTTATAGCTGATGCTAAATATTTACCTGTTGAAGTGCTTGTAGCATCAGTGAAGGAGTCAGGCAATTGGTACTGATGTCATTTAGGAAGACCAGTGACTGTGGTGCAGTGTAGTCATACTAGAGCATGACTAATTACAGCTAAAGTTTATTTAGAGCCCTAACCTCAGGTTGAGCTGGTAAAATTACCATGGTTCTTATGAACTTTTAGTTACGGATTGCAAACACTGCCTTTCGTCTTCACTGAAAAATAAAGTAGTGTCTGAAGCCTGGAAATAATTGCTCTCTATGGCAATGGTTAAGGCTTTGAAGTGACCAGACGGCTCACAAGACAAGAGAGGATCACAGAAATGGGCAGAGCAGCAGTTGGAACAGGTAAGCTGTCTTTTATCCTTCAGAGGACAGCGCCTGAGATCTGGAGTGTCAAACATAAAGTAATCTGCCCTAACCTAGAGGCTGACCTATGCCATTAAGCGTGAGGCTGTAGGTCTCTTCCAAGCTTTTGTTTCTGAGAGGTGGCAAGCCCTACGAGTGCCAGTCTGCACCACTTGGTAGTCCTGCAGGTAGATGTGCCATCCTTTCTAGAGCCACAATATGGCAAGGTCTCTCTGGGAGCTTGTGGTAGCAAGTTCCACAGAGTAAATAAAATTTTTGGATGGAGGAAGTATAGTAATGAGATTTAGAAAGGGAAAGGAAGGTCACAGTGGCTCACAAAGCATCTGTGCTACCACAGAGTGAAACTAGCATGCGTTGAAATAGAAGGAAGGAAGAAAAAAGTGTGAAGGTTATTGAGACTGATAAGTTTATCTTGGCCCCGTGTAAATTCACTCAGGGTCAGACCCTTTGTTGACTCAATGACAGTCACACAATAGCTGTGGGATGCAGTTGGGCTGGACTTTTCCTGAATTACCTAGGGGACTCCATCACAGCAAAATTCACAGGGAACTTGAGTCACCTTTGCCGTTACTGTGATCTGGCAACAAGATAATACCACCCAATTAAAAGAAATCACTTAGGAGTCCCACAGAAATAAATACATATATACCTCAGTCACACAGTTTGTCAAATATACCCTCATGAGACAAAACACTCAGCTGGTGTCGAAAAATCCCTCCAAGAAAATGAAAGCTTCCCATCCAAGATCACTCTAGCAAACTGAACCCTACCTTCCCAGTGGTAATATCAAAGACCCAACATCAACAAAGCAACATGACACTAAATCAATTGCTTGATAATGTGCGAGCATTCCAGCAATTGATTAAGAAAGCTTTAAGAACAAAGTTTGTATTTCTGTTCCTACAAAGGTACTGTATATGTACACAAAGACAAGATGCATTAAAATTGCAAGGTATGTGCCAGGTTACTGCATTGTCCTTTTGGGTTTCTTTTTGTTTGACGTTATGTGTGTGTGTGTAAATAATTTTTCAGTGAGAAGGACGGTGTGTATGTATATTCCAGACTGATGGGGAAAAAATTAAGAAGTTGGTAGAGCTAATGAGTTTTGGCAACAGCTCATTGCTTTTCCTAAAGCCCTAATTCACACAAAGTCTGTGTCCATTAACTATTTTTGAGAGTACGTATAGGAAGGAAGATCTGTTTACTATTTAATTTAATTACCGATTTTACTTGAGGAATAAGGAAAGTAGGTTTTCCCCTAGCTTACAGTTCATTTTTTTATTGCATTAATTTAAACTATAAATTGAAGAATTTTCTCTCTTTCAGCAGTGGATTTGGGGTTTATTAAATATTTTTTCAAGCATTTTACCTTATATTTGAAAATATTTTTTTCTTCAGTAGGGAGAGGCTTTGAGGCTTATAGGTGTTAAGCTTAAGGTGGTGTTAAATTCTACCTTCTATTTAATAATTTCATACGTTGGAAAGAATTTCTAAAGTATACATTTTACTTAGTGGCGTGCAATTATAGTCTTCAGTTTAAACTAGTCCTTTTCTTTTGATAATGTGGTGTGCATGGTTGCGGCTGCTGCTATTTTGACTGCAAGAACAATGGAAATGTTGTGAGGGATCTATAATCCCAAATATGTTTGGAAAGGCTTAATTGGAGGGAGCCTTTAAACAAGAGCAATACGAACTCCAAACTTCACGCAATCTCAATACTACAGGGCAAATCTAGATTTGCACACTGAGGCCAAAGCCTGGCCTTTACACGACGTGTGTGACACACACAGAGGCACCCACATTCCAGCATTCTGCCATGGGCAGGACCAGGGGAAGGGCTGGAGCAGCTCCCTGCCCGTCCCTGGGGAGCGGGGTGCTGCAGGAGGTGGTGCAGCCCACTTCTCATGGCGCCAGGTTTCTTCTCGCTAAAAGCGGGTGCAAGGCTGGGGTCAGGTTTGGGTTATACAGTCTGAAGCTCCCTTACTTCTGAAAAAAGGAGCATGCCTCGCTCTAATTAATTTTTTTCCATGACCCAAAGTATGCCTGTGTAGGCAGCCCTCAGCAGACAAGGGTTATTACCTGTAGTACCAGTAAGCTCAATTTTTTTTTCCATACTAAGGAGTATTTCACTCTTTGTATTCCAATTTATCATTCCTGCTCATTCTCTCTTGAACACTGTTAGTAACCGCTGAGGACAATAGCCATGCTTTGTAGGGCAGAGGGCAGAGGAAGAAATGAGAGGAACAAAGTCTTTATCTGGGTTCCTCTTTGGAGGGAGCTGGAGACTGGACTTCTTTTTCTCTTCGAGGAGGCTACGGCACTGTCAAGAGCCAGACAGCGTACATACCTGGCCTCGGCTGTAACCACAAGGAGACAAACGGGGAAGATAAGCTGCGCAGCTGCCAGGACTACTTGGTACTGAGCTACGTTTCTGTCTCAGTTCAGTCCATGCACTTTAAGCAATATAAGATTCAGCCTCAAATCAAAAGACAGTGGGTTTTCTCCGTGTAGGAAGCATGCTATCCACTGTGATACATCGTGAACTCAATATACAGCGGGAACAAAGGACAAATGTTTTGTTGATATTGTTTCCTTGTCAGTGAAGCCCCATGGCCCAGAGTATTCAACGGTCTGACACATCCAGAAGGTGATGACCAATTGTTAACAATCCTGTGAGCAACTTCTGCCGGCGGTTCTCAGAAAAAGCAGTGCTGTGATGACGGAAAGGCACAGGATGTTACGGGATCCGTCTATGGCTTCTGAGATGTGGGAAGCAGAAAGTGCTCTGTTTTCGGAGGATGCACGGCTGTAAACAGGAAGCTTTGCAGGGCACAGCTGAGTCCTTGGGCTCTGTGCAGGACAGGGGGACAAATCTGCTGAAACAGGTAGCCGCAGCCAGCATGGGATTGTCGAGGCACAGACAGCGTACTCGGATTTCCTAAAAACACATCATTCATCCTTGTCATTGCTAGTCCATTGGGCCAGCTCGTGCACTGTTGTGGTTTTAAACCACTGGGAAAAAAGTGAGATGTTCTGAAATCCAGGGCATTTTGGAAGCACTCTAATGGCAAACACAGGCTCCCTTAAGACTTTCCACTTAGGAAAGCACCTAAGTTAACAGTGAGTTGTTAAACCAGTATTATGAGGAACTACTGCCAGTATTTCATTGAATTAATTTACTATTAGTTGAGTTAATTAGAGACCAAATAATTTCAGCCAATCCCCAACATTAAAAAGTTTGACCAGCTGCAGGAAAACTGCACAGGGAAGGAGAAGGAACAGGGTCCCTAGAGTGCTTTAGCTCTGAAACTACCGGCAGTCCAAAAAACCAAACAAAAATCACTTGCCAAAAGAACCTTGTATTTTGGCTGTGCAGGGAAGAACAGCCAGTACATTCTCACAGGGCAGATTCAATCTTCTCAGCCCTGCCCCTCCCTCTTCCCCAAAAATCCCGTTGCAAAACCTATTCCTCAAATTATTCCAGTTCTGCTGGCGTTAAGATACATGAGTTTAATAGCTTAACAAAGGATCATGGGAACAGATAAGTGCTCCAGCACGTCCGCTATTGTGTTTTGTGTTTTCGGCACTCACTGTTGCCAAATGACCACTGAACAAAACAGCGCCTCTGACAACAATGCTTATGCCACAGCATTAATGAGTAGAGAAAAACACATCAATTTAGGAGTTTGCATTTTGATCATTTTTACCACAAAGACAATGCACGTGTACAATCCCCTAAAACTTAGCTAGCGGAACCCAGATAGGAACTGTAAGGCTAGGTCTTATCATTTAAATTGAATGCATTCACCACAACACCATGCATTTTAACCTTCTAAGGCAAGCAGATAAAAGTCAGGAGGCTGAAAGGACCCTCATCCTCCAGCTGGCCACTTACTTCTTACCATGTCTTCAGGGACAAAGGCTGACTCAGGGAAGATGATCCTGAATGCCCGCAAGTTAGAGCAAGGCACGTAGAAATAATCTTTCCTTTCACCTGCAGGTCAGGCACCACTGCCTGCCTCAGAGCCTCCAGAGAGGACCAGGCAGAAGCTGGCACCCAGAGCCATTTCTGCCACTCAGACTTCTTATGCTGGTTATCCTGCAGTACAACCTTTGAGAAATAACTCAGCACTCTTATTTCATCCCTGTGTTACAAATAATGAGAATACCTTATTTGGGAGGGCAATAACAATCAAATTGCAAAGTCATTTTCTGTATAGGAGTGAGTTATCAACAATGATTTATATAGTTCTCACAATAGATTTTGAATTGGGAAATAGGAAGGCAGAGAAGGGGAGAGGCAGACAACCTGGTAATAATACCCAGCTTGTTCTAATAGAAGCTGAGAAACGTATTGTCTTTTTCAGGCAAGAAGCATCTTGCAAAAGGAAGAGTGTTTGTTCGTGACTAGTCTGTTTGGCCAGCTCTGTCTCCTAAAAATTACCAGACTTGGCAGACAGGGGTATTCCTTATATTCTTTTAAAAGTAAAACCCTCAAAAGGTTAACAACAAACAGGGACAGGGGCATGAGTCAAGTCCTGGAACAGCAGTAATTCCGTCCAGTGAATATTAACCAAGGATCCTTGCTTCAGTCTTAAGCAAATATCCAGTCACCTTCATGCTAACTGTTTTGGTATCTTCTCTACATCAGCATTTAGTTGGTTTAGGCCCTACCAGTATCTCATTACCTATAGATGAAAGAAGAAAGTAGCTTTTTGTCTGCTGAAGAAGCCTATAAATCTCCCCTCTCTCCATGGCTTCAAACACCTGGCTCTGCTTCCTACCCCTACGACTAGCCCAATGCTGCCTCTTGCTCATTCTCTCCTACACTATAAAACTTTCCTACTTTATCTCTCACTCGTCTCTCATAACTACTCCTTAATGGGTACCAGGTGGCTCCACCGACACACGGGGCTGACTCTTCCTACCACAGACATTAACTCCTTCCTTGCTTCGCTTGACATTAACATTCTATGGATTTGAATATGTCATCCCATGATGAGAACTAAAACAGGGTGGAGGAACTGGGAAGAGTCTTATAACCCCACAAACAAGATGTTACCATCCTCTTTCTTTCCACTTTAGACCAGAAGAGCTTCTGTGCAAGTAGTGCAGAGCAGTGGACAGAGGAGTGGATTCAAAGGCAGGAGACCTGCACCCTGTTCTCTGTTCTGCCACTGAACTGTATGCAACCCTGCTATTAAGCAAGAACAAAATAGTTATTCAAATATTTCCTGCTGGCCGAGGGTTTTACAGGAAAAGCAGAGCAATAAAGGCTGAAGAACTTTTTGCTATTGTACTTCTTATTAATTGTAGTAGCAGCCTGGGAGCTCATCACTACGAAGATGCTAGGTAAATTGCTCCTGCTTTAGGAAACTTGTAATACAAAGAGGCAGAACAAAAACCTCTGTTCCCTCTGAAGGGGAACAGAGACATGACAGTGCTGGGACTAGTTGATTCCTTATAGCACTCACTTAGAGGGCCAAGCCTCCAACCCAGGAGCCTTGCACCCTGTCCACAGCCAGTACAACTATTGAGAGGCAACACCAAACACCCAGGAGATTGTTGGTGTTCGAAAGTAGAAAGATCTTCAAGCCAACAGAGCTGGAGAAGAAGATAAAATAAAGAATTTTAGTGAAGCTTATTCTTTTATAGTTAGTCTGATTGCATGGTAGCAAAAAGTATCTTTGGAAAAAATACTTTTCTAGTGGAAGAATTACCATTTAACTGTCCAGTTTAAATAAACTCTAAGAGATTTGCATTGTGTCACTGGGCTTCTAACTACAGACACCTGTGGTAGAATTAATCTGAGCAGATACAGGTATCTGTGACCTGACCTAATCATCTAGGTTCCCTTTTTTTAGAGAATAATCCTAGAGCACAATTGAGCTCATTTGCAGCTGATGTCTAAAACTGGTGAGATGAGTTTTCTACAGTCAGATGAACTGTGTCCTGTCCCATCTGCCAGGTGACACTCTCCTCCAGTAGTTTCTTTTTTATATTTGAATCAAATGAATTGTGACTTTTGGCTGTGCCCTCTATAGATCACATTTCATATAGTATCTTGAAGGAGCAGAACAAGGCCATAAAGAATTGGCTTGTGACCCTCAGAAATGTGCCTATTGCTTTCTGTTATTGTTGACACCAATGTGGACATGAAGGATGCCTCACCAAAGGGGATATATGGCATACTCTCTTCTCTGCTTTTTGCCTCTACTTAGCTGCTGCTTCTATGGAAAAAAGGGGAAGCTTTGATCAACTAAACCACTTATAAATTAATATTTTCACATAAATGAAATAAATATCAATAAAATCAGTGATATGGGAACCATAAAATATTCTGAACAAAAATATCTTCATGAACAACAACAAAAAACCCTAAGTTAAGAAGAAAAAGAATTACTTGGATTAGAAAACCACGAAGGATTTATTTTGCATTGTTAATGGGATCCAAATGAAATGGAGATATGATTTCTCATTGAAAAAAACAATATTTTTTCAAATTCCAGCTATACTTAAATCTATTCGTAGGTGCCAAACCTTTTTAGTAAAACCTTCTGGACTCCAGACTTGCAGGTAATTGTATACAGTCACATGCTGCATTCCTTACTCTCAGCTTCCCTTTGCTTGTGAGTTGAGAGTCAAATTCATTTTTAATTGTGATCTGCAGCTGACATATCCAGGACATAAGCGATTTCAGTCACACCTGTATTAACCTTTGTCAGGTTCAACCGAATCACGAGTCCATGGCATCATTTTCCTGCTAAGTTCCACCCTCATTTGTGTTTACAACGTTACAGCTAATTTTGTTCCTCTGAACTCAAAATGCTTCTCTCGTTGTGGTATCTTTAAACTTGTTTAGTGGCTATGAGGATGAACTCTTGGATACAAGGCACACAAGAGATCTAGAAGACAAAGATTCTTATACAATATTTAAATTGACATGTATTTAAAAATTTCCAAAATAAATGATAAGAAAGAACACTCCCTAGCAGCAAAACAAATAAACAATAACTTGACTTCAAAACTTGGCTAAGCTACAAAAGATGGTAAATCACAAATGAGCCACACTGAGCATTTACTAAAAGTGGGTAAGTACGAAAAGTAGACACCCACTTGCTGAGGACGAACCTTTCTGCAAGCAGGCAGAAGGAGGACTTGCAATGAGATTGCCATGGTCCCCAGCTGCTGCCGGCCCATCAGCTGAGCAAGCTGTGAGCTGTGGACAACATGGTGCTTTCCTCTCCATACCAGACTCCCATTTCCTCCGGATGTGAACAGGGCTATAGAGTGTCCCTGAACCCTGAGATTAAAAGTCACTGGTCCGCTGGTTTGTGGAGGAGTTTTTTTGACTCTGGCTTAGTGGCATGGAACCATCTGCTCGAGCAACCACCTCTTTCTTTCCCAGTGTGAATCTGTCATCACGGCAATTAGATGAGGCTCACAGGCTGGAATCTGCTTAGCTTAGAAAGTATCAAACTGCTGGCAAGCCACCGGCTCTGGACACTCGTCTCTGGAACGTATTTTGTCTTTGGTCTGAAGGCAGCCACATCTATCATCTCTCTCAAACAAATTGCAAAACTCTGTTTTCCCCTGGCTTTGGGGGGAACAGGGTGGGAGATGTGTGGTGAGGCAAGGGTGATTTTTAGCTTTTTTTTTTTTTTTAATTTGTTTGATTGTATTTTGCAATAACTTGTGGAAATTCAGTGGTTGGATTTTTTTAAGTAATGTTTTCAAATAATTGGGTAGGTCTCCTGGAACACTGTTATTTTGTATAAAATCAAATAAAGACAGATATAATACACAGATTCCCCTTATATGCTGTTTGCCAGGATGGGAAACATACCCATGCTAAAAAAACTTGGAGAATTTTAAGGGAGGAGAAAAGAGAACTGAAAAAACAGAAACAGTTTAGTTAAAACATATAACCTGATACTGGAGGGGGAATGTTCTTCAGGTATGGGTTCGTAATTTTTGGCAAGATTATTTCCTTATATCTTTATGTCCTTCTGTGTATTTAGACAACACCCTTAGCTAGAATTTAACTTGGTGGCTTGATGGAGAATACTTCGATCACTGAGTATTTTAAGCTACTTTTTTTTACTCTGGGCTGGAGAATTTCACTGTTTCAGCTCAGTGTAGCACCTTGCATGCACTTTTATTTTCTGTCTGATTGTTTTAGGAGAGATAAAGCCAAGGATCCCCTGGCTGCCTGGCAGGCCACCTCCTACATCTATTATGTACTGTCACATGCTGTGCTCCAGGTATCCAGGTATCTCATGTAGCAATGCAAATGGAGAGATGGAGGGAATCCTACTCTCCTGGCCAGTTGGCTCACAGGGTTGTATGTTTCAAGTCACGCATTACTTTAGAGGTGGCTAAAGAAGTCTAGTGGTTTCTACTAAAGCATGAGGTTAGAACTGTGGCCAGTCTTCAGGGTTAATTGATTCCATAGAAAGCACGTGGCCTCCTCACTGATCAGAGACCAAATGGCACAACATGAAAAAAAATGACATAATGCATCTTAAATCATAATTCATTCTGAAATGACAATTGCTATTTAACAAAACCATTTGCCTCTGTGTGTGGTTAAAGGAAGCTGGATTTATGTGTTCTTGTACGATCTTTATTAATGAGTCCCAGATATTTCTACCAAAAAAGCTCAGTGTTCCAAAAAGAGGTAAAATATAAAGAGAATTTGGCTCACCGGTGATGGCAGCTACCCACCTAGACTGCAATGCATCACTGATTTCTTAACCAAGGTATGCCTGGTATTTAAGCATGCAAATAAGGTTAAGTATGTAGCAAAGTTTCTTTATACTTGGGTACAATGCAACTATGTTTTGCATACAGTTCCGAAGATGTTCAGTGTCATACATTATGTTTATTATGTGCTTAATAAAGGGGACCCAGAAGAGATTATGATTTGTAGAGGAGAGGGGAAAAAGAAAGGATGTTAGCATTTGATTTTCTGTGTTGAAATATTTTGTAGTTTCACTAAAAAACAAACCCTCAAAATGGAATTTTATGGCTCATTATTTACTGTATAGTTTAATGTGAACAAATTTTGGAGAATAATTAGAAGCAGCATGTTTTTAAATTCATAATTAAAAAGCCAAACAATGGGTTTTCCCAGGTATTTGTCACAGAAGTTGGAGAAAACTGACTCCCTCACACCAGCAAGCAATGAGTAGAGAAGGCATCACTCTCTAGAGAGTTTTGTAGTAACCCACTCTCTTCTGTGCTGCCTACAGTTAAAGGGTCTACAGAGCTGGGAAAGTACTTGCTCCACTGTATCCTAAAATGTAACCAGCTGTAGGACTGTGCTGTTCTACAGACAGAACAATCTGCTGGTTTGGGCTCTTTTCTTACATATGCACAAAAGAGAATTTTGTCCTTAAAATCACACAGCTTAAAAGATATATTTGTTTTCCTTAAATGCAGAAAAAGTACATAAATAGCTTTATTCTTTAGAATAATAGATATAATGTGAAGTATTAAAACAACAGTCTACAACATCATAAATAATAGTCTGTTTTCTTTGTAAAATAAAGGAATTTGGACTTCAAGCCAGTTTCAAGAGCATAAATAACATTAATGCTCCATTAGGGTAATTCATCAGTATATACTTAGCAGACCGACTAGAGTGAAAAACAATGAAAAACAAGTATTTTAAAAACCTGACAGCATTATAAGGTACATTTTAAAAAGGGAGTCACCTATTTTACCTACCAAAACTAAAATCAATATATTATAGCACCTGAATCTCATCTATTCTGTGCTACTACTGAGAATTAAGGGAACAAGAAAAACCATTATCCATAGTAAGGGAGTCGGGCAAGCAAAAAATGAAGGAAGGCACGTGCTTCTGACCTCAAATGAACTGGTAACACATAAAATGTGCAGTCTTATGAAATGCTGAACACTTCTTGGACCCAAAAAACCCCTGCCTTTTATTTTATGCATGTGACTGGCCCCTATCAACAAAGGACAAGCTATATTAACCGCTCACTCTGTTTACCTATTCGGGAAGCATACAGCTCCCCACACTGCAGTGCATTTCTTATTTGTTTAGTTGAGCAGCTGTTTCTTTCCTCGATCCCCTGCTGCAGCTGTGGGACAGGGTAAGTGAAAGAAAATCTTGCTGCCTTTTTCTCTGGTACGGTGGTTCCTGGTCATTAGTGCCTTCCGAGGAGTGAGCTCCAGGGTCATGGGCTGTCCTTCGGGAAGCTTTGTTTCCTGCACTCGTAATATTTAGTTGAAGCTGACAAGTCCGTCCTTCCAGCAGGACATAAGTGATGTGGGAGTCACGCAGTATGAAGTGCGCTCGGTAATTGAAGCCAGTCCCGCTTAGGGCTTTTGAAAGGAAGCATGAAGCTTTGCATTCGACCGAGTTGTCAATGGGGCACCAGTGAAGAGAAAGAAGACAGGCTCGCATGCTCTCTGTGGTCTGTGTCGCTGGGTAGACAGGCTGCTGTGATTTGAAACAGCTGTAAATGTGATCTTAATACTGCAGAAGTCTTTGATTGCAGTGTTTCAGTCTCCGGCTGGCTTCTCCCTGCAGTCCTACATGAAGGCGAGATGGTGCAAAGCAGGGAAGGAATCCCTGGACAACAATGAACGCAGAAAGAGGGATCCAAATGTCAGCTGGCAACGTTGACATATATCATGAGATTTTTTTTTGCCTGTTTTTAGACCTCTCATGCAAGCAGTCCTTAAAAATGTACACAGAGATATTCTTCTTTCAGTGGGAATTCTTTTCTGACAAAACATGGTGTTGACACTTAGTGCTACATGTACATATTCTGTGTATCACCTACATGATGTTTATTGTCCCAGTTATCACCTTGCTGAAAGTATTAGCTGCTCCGAATAATTCAGCATTAAAGCAAAACTTTAATTACAACCTTACGCTTCTGAGAAGGTGCTAAATGGATAGAGGACAGGATATTTTTATTCTTCACTCTGACTTGTCTTAACTCATCCATTGAAATTACTAGTCCAAATAGGCTCGCTGTCAGGGCCTGACTCATTGAAGTCACTGTCCTCCATAACCATATCACTATGGGCCTGAAAGTGTCTATGGACACTTTCAGGAAAACACACCTGTGTGAGCATGTGCCCAGTGGAACTGCCTCTCACAGAGGGGTTTTGCCAGACCTGAAGTACATGCTGAGTTATAAGTAGTCCCATGGACCATTTAGCTATTAAAGGTAAACCTGAACTGAAGAGCTTTCCTGGATCAGGTGCTGCCTGGGGTAAAGAAAAGAAGTCACCTAAACTAATGTTGGCTTTGTGGTATCTTCCTAAAGTGTGGCATAATGCAGAGTAGTGGCCCTGCCAGCTGAGACGGAGGGACTGGGAAACCTCAGTCAGGTTTCCATCCACTTCTTAGTTTGCTCTACATTTTGTAGCACATATGCAACCCTCCACATCTACACTGCAGATCCAGAAAGTCCCGGGACAGCCATCAAATGTGAGGGATCCTTATTTCCCAGCCCTGGGGAATGACATGATCTAGGTCTTAATTCTTATAACAAAAGGGTTCAGACAAACCAGTCTGAAGTGATAATAAAAATGAAAGCTACATCTGCAGAGCAAATGTGTGGAGCTTTTCAGAAACTGTGTTGCTTGCTATGATGAATAAAGTCTCAGAGAAACTTACGGAAAGGCAATAGAAAAGCAAATATCCTTCCCTTTCCCTACCCACCCCTTTGTTGTAATAACTAATCTAAATAAAATGTGCATCTGAAAGCTGTCATTTTTCTGTGTTTTCTGTCCTGTCTTTGGTAGTTAAGAGTTCAGCTGTGACTTAGGTAAGTCTGCAGTTATTTCTTTTCTCTCAGATTTTATTCGCTTTAGCCAAATGGAAACCCACGCTCTGCCTGGTTTGCTGAGGCAGCCGCTCCCTTGGATTGATGGCGTTTGACTTTCATGCTTGCATACCTGTGGCTGATGCCTCCCATCTTGCATGACATCAAAGGGAGGCAGCGTTGACTGGCATCTTGATTCGAGGCTCGTGTTCTCCGTGCTTGGCTGGGCTGGGAGTGCTGCACTTGCTGAATTTTCTTCCTGTCGCTGTGTGTGTGCGCCGAGCCGGTGACCCCATCTTCCCACTCGCGTCCTCCCACATGGAGAAGGTTGCCTAATGTTGGGTGGGTTCTTCTGCTTTTATCTGCTGATGACCACAAGATAAGGCCTGGTGCATGACAGTTTGTTATTTTTGCTAAGCCTTTAATAGTGTGTAACATGTTTCTTAGAGGTGGGCTAATGTGGGGGTGAAGACCTGAGGTCTGTTCAAAGATACAAGTCACGCTGCAGTAACTGAGCTTGTCAAGACGTGTGCAAATCAGGGTGCACTGTGATATAAAGCGAATTGTGCATTACTTGTGCTCCCAGATGCTGAGGAGAGATTTCCAGGAAATGTCAGGATCATCTTTTTATTTACATTATGGTAATGCCTCAGACACCAGCCATGACTGAAACCTCATGCCAGAAATGATGCAAACATGCAAAGAGTGTCTGCCATGAAAAACCTTAGAAATTAAGTAGGCACCACAAAGAAGGTATGGAAGAAAGGAAATCCTACTCCTATGCTCACATGCTATTCTAGGAACATAGGATTGGAAGGGATCAACTCAGTCACTAAGCTCAGTGCACCACAGCCATGGGCAACAGATGTTTAGGTGCCCCCAGACCATCTACTTCAGAGAACTAATACACTGTGGTTCAGCACATGACTTGTGTGCCTAAGTGTCCTTAGTGTAAGACCCCAGATCTAGCAAAGTGGTTTAGGATAACCTTGCCTAAAATTTCAGGGAACAAAAACCTAATGTCCTGTCTACTGAATGGATCAGTAACACCTCTCTCTTTTCTAGGCTGACTACCTAGATGGCTACCTCCACTCAAAGATGGTAGGGGTCAGGATGGTAGCTGGTGAGTGGAGAGAACCTCCAGCACCTTGCACCTCTGGTCTCTGAATGCTCCTTAGCCTCTGGAAGTTTGAGTCCCCAGTACAAGATACCAAGAGAGTGACCATACTAAAAGGCTATGAGTTTTTCTGTGTGAAAATACTGCTCATATCTCCAGGGCAAGTCAGACAAACGTGAAACCAGAAAAGCAGTATTTCTGGGCCCCAGACATGCCGATAGAAAAGGGAGATTCTGCTCTGTAGAATACATTTGATTTTTCCAGCAGTGCTCTGATGCAGAATACACAAACAGTCCTGACAGAAAACTGTAGCCGAGACAGATAAACTGAAGCCATTTCAGACTGTGAAGGCCAAATCCTTATAAATCCTGCTTAACTATGGCATTGAAACATGTACTCAACACAATCTGGAGAGAAAATTTCAAATCTACATCTCTCTTGGCACTTCCTACTGGCTCTCCGAAGCATCCCAGCTCCCAGACATGGCTGCTGAGTATCCCAGTGCAGAAGCCTAATTCCTTTCAGTAAGAGATGTATCGTATAACCACCTATAAAAGTGAGGTATCTCAGCATAATTAATTCTACTCCTGGAGCTGGGAGACTGCCTTACAGGTTTTGCTATACTGTTACAGTGCCCTAACTCCCTTTATTAAAGGTTTGCCTCTGCCTTACTAAAAAAAGTACTATTAGAAAAAACTGGAAATTTTGTGAGAGAATAACAGTCCATATCTTTAGTCACAGTATCAGTTTTCCTTGAAAAAATTCCCAAAGTCTTGATCAAATTCAGATCCACTTCATTTTTACATCTACAGAAGCTCTTTCAGCGCACCATTTAAAAGACAATTTAAAAAAAAGTTATGCTTCCCTACAAAAGATCTAAAATATATGTGTGATATGCAGTTGATAATACATTCACAACCAAAGAGGCTTGGATGGCATTGTTTGTGTCTCATAATCTAGGATACTGAGTATAAAATTAGGAAATCAGTGGTCTGTGGATAAATATATGACCTTCCTATTTTCTCTGCTGCTGGAGTCTTAGGGTTTGGGTCTCAAAGCATCAGGTTTCGGCTAGGAAATCAGTGGGGTTTGCCTAGTTGTAAGTGGGAAGATTTTGGCCTAGATTTTGTTTTTTGTGTAATCTGATTTTTTTGGTTGAAACCTTCAGGATGCAAAAAATATGTGGGAAAGGAAGCTTCTCTACTCTTCATCATATCTTCAAATCTGGCCCAGACTACCACTGATTAAAAATCTTTTCTATCTTCTGATAGCTCTTGCAATTTATGAGAGAAATACAGATAGAGTTGGCTGAGTTCCAGGTGGAGAAAACTCTCGAAGCTGCACCTCACTGGTGAGCCACCTCGAGGTCGACCACTGCAAAAATCAGAACTGCTCACTCTCCCAGGAGTGTGGGATCCTTCAGGGTTACTCTTGGAACAATGTTCACTTGCCCTTTTGGTGCCCTTACTGGACTTCTTCTGAGATAAATATTTCTGGTTTCCAAGACTCTGTTCATAAACATAAACTTCACTTTACATTTTGTAAAAACAGAAAAAAAAACATATTCTGAGAAACCACAAAGAGAAACCCAGAGAGCATGATACCAGAAGAGAAAACATAGCATCTCCACATGAATATTGGTCTTGGCAGTGCAATGCAGTATCACTGATCTTGTTAAAATATCTAAAATTACTACTCCATCAGTGTTATTACCTGCAGAGGAGGAGAGAGACAGAAGGAGAAGTTCCTGGCGTGTTTCAGAAAGGCAAACTGTCAGAAGAATTGTAACAGACAAGAGTAGAAGTTTCAAAACTGGGATTATCTGATCCATTTTATCCCTTAGGAGTGAAGTCCAAGGAAATCACATCATCTGCCGTCACATACAATGGAGGAAAATCAGGCAGTTGCAGATTGTGATTTATCCCATTTGTCCTAAACATGAATTACTGTTAGGAAGGGCTTCTTTCTGTCTCTTGAGCCTAGGTGGTTAATGCAGCCTGCATGGCCACTTTTTAATTAGGTTTGACAAGATGAATTCTACCCTGAATGATTTTGGAGAGTTCACATTTCTTCATATCAGTGGCACTTAGCAATCAAACTAACTTGATAAAGTAGGTTCTGTTGTACAATAAGCAGTTTAGCACAGCAAAATGCACGGTCATTCATCTGGGTGTATAGCCATATTTATAAGAAGAGGGATTATATCCTGCAAAGCAGTGATGCTGACATGGATTTCATGTTCCTTGGTAGGTAACGCATTAAACATGAGCTCCTACAGAGACAGCAACACTCAGAAGGTAAACACCAATTTTGGATGTATAAACAAATGAATACCTTGAAAAAGTAGCAGATAATATTATCTCTTAATAGGATATTACAGAGACCATTACTGCTATCTGTTTCCAGCTCTGTTACCCATACTTCAAAAAGGATAAACAAAACCAAGAAAAGAAGTATAGCAATGCTTATATTACTGAGAAACAAATAACATGCTGTAAGACTCAGGGTTGGGTTTTTTTTAGTTGATCCAGAATATGATTAAAAGATTACTTCCTCAGCTTGACTGAGAAACAAGGAGGAAGATTAAAGAGTGGGAGAAGGGCAAAATGAAACTCAGTAACTGCACAACATTTTTGGCACATTAATTAGTCACTGCTTCTTTTGAGCTAGCTTATTTGACATGTGGCAGATTCCCCATTGCTGGTTTTCCTTAAGAGAGGGCCGATAGCGTGACAGAGATAATACGAAAGACACGGCTCAGATCACTTTAAAAAAGTGGGGAGATTGTTTTCTAGCATTGGTATGCATTCATCTCTCCAGAAAAATAAGACTAATGTCAAACTGGACCTAAACTTGGTAATTAAAGGCTTACTTCTGTCCCGGACTGCCCAAAGTCTTCACACTTCTCTGTGCTGAGCTCTCAAATTCCAACGGAAACATCCTCATTGTAGATTTTTACTATTTCCGAAATGTGCTACGGTGCCATGGCATTGAGAAATCCTGTTGTTCAGCTGTGCAGAAAGCAGGTGCCAAACAGCATTCCTCCCATCCCCTCTCTGCACCATCATCTAGACTTCTGTCTTGAAAAGTGTGCACATCTGGACACACTTGGAGGATTAAAACTTCTTGTTTTAACATCAAAGAAGAAATAATTGCATGCACGTATGTATATATATACACACACATATATGTGTGCATGTCTGTACACGTATCAGTAGTTCCCTGCAGCAAACAGAAGACAATAAGCATTACTTTCAGTCCTTGCATGTCCTTCAGTTAACTAAGGTAATGGCACTGTGAGGCATATATAGTCTCATCATGGTAATCTATCCACAATGGCTTGGGATAAATATGTACAAGTAGAGAAAGGGAACAAGGGATTACTTCAATTCTTAGGGTTCTTTCTCAGCCAACTTTTCTGAGAACCTTTTCAACAAGATACATCTATCTTTGTTTTTTCTTTTGTAAAACTATGCCAGCATTGACCGACTTAACTCATTTATCTAGCAATACAATCATATTTTGTACAATGTTTCTTAATAATTCTTTGAAGTTTGTAAAAAATTTAGATTTTTGCCTTTTCTACCAAAGTTCATCACCTAAATAAAATGCTTTCTCCTAAATAAAACACAGATCTGCCCATACCCTTGAACTAAGTAAGCGGGGAGTAAGGAGAAGACATTTAGAGAAACCCAATTCACTTGCAAGAGAAGAGAAAAAAGAGGGAAGGGCAAAAGAAAAAGAGGAGATTCTTTGCTGTAAATTTTACGTGTTGTTTTTAAAGTCCTGGTTCGATTCTCATGGATATCAGTCAGATTCATTTTTATGACTTTGAGATATGGACCACAGATAAAACTTCCACAAAGGCTGTACTATATTTTTCCTCCCTCATGGTAACAAGTTCCTTTCCGGTTTATATCCTAAATTAACCCCACCAACAAAAATAGCCCAGCATGAGATCTGCGAATGTCACCGACAGAAATCCCTTCTGTAGGAAAGGCTTGTGAGGCCGCCTGCACGTGGGGGACATCCTGAGCAGGCACAAGGGCAGTGAACATGTAGCTCAGCTTCCCATGCGCTGCTTCTGCTATTGTTATAAACACAATTAGCTGACAAAATTATTTCTCCAGTAAAACAAGTAGAACACTCTGAGTGATTGGAAAGATATGAAAGGTGAAAAAGTGCCTTTTCTTACTTTTTCTTCTGCTAATAGTAATTTCAGGTACAAGAAGTTTTATTTATTCTTTTCCCTTACCTGACAAAAGGAAAGTTGCAGCTTTTTTTTTTCTTTTTTTTCTCTCCATAACAACTATTCCGCTTGCTGGATGTCTGTTCCTTTATTATCAGCCAAGGACAGATAAGACAAACACGTCACACCCACAATGTTACTGGCACTTGCTTGGACTAACTGTATATTTGCAGCACAATGCAGAGTTCCTCCTCTTAATCTGAACAATCATCCATCCCATCCTGAAGTAAAATCCTGAGCATTTACAAATGAGGAGATTAATTTGCTGGACAATTCTTTGCAGCTTCAGGACAATAGCAAACATCATGATTCACGTAGTTATGTGCTGAAGAAACCGTTAGACAAGGACCTCTCCGCCAAATTTCCCAACTGTGGAGAACTGATAGAAATCCTTTGCTGCCAAAGGATTGTCACAGTCAGGAATGTAGTCTTTCATTTCTAAAAGGCCCTCCTGCCGAAACCACCTTTGAATTTACAGGTATTCTTGGTCAGGAAAGCACAAGATGAAGATGGTAAAATTTATCTGAATTTAATAAGAATCTCCCAGTAGCTATGCCAGAAACTTTAACTTGTTTGCTTGTTTGCAAGGTTTTAGAAAGCTTAGGAACTTAAACATAGTTACTGTTATGATTCTTACTGCTTCCTGTTTAAGGGCAAGACAAGAAGTGGAAATTGCTCAAAAATAGCTTCTTGGAAGTTGTTTCCATACCAGACTGAGTGTGTTTTTACAATATTTCCAGCCCCATTTTCCATATCAACAAGTTCTCATAAATAGTACTTGACCAGTGTGTTGCTGATTAGAATCACACTAAACTTGTAAACCTTAGATCCACCCACAAATGTGAAGTTAGTGTTGAACCTCAAAGTGATACTGCTAAGTTAAAAGCAAATGATGAGTACGAGTTCTTATAGGTGTCAGGGTGGAACATAAAATTTCTTCGACACAAAGGATGTTGCTTACTTAGTCCTAGCCCTAAATGTACATGGTGATCTGTATTTTCTGAGTGCTCAACCGGTTGCTACAGAATGCTTTCTCCTGAATAATGGTGTTATATTTCCAGAGAATTATGTTTTAAAATATTCGCTTTTCAATTACAAAACTTTGTAATATGGTCCTATTTCATAGACCTATAAAAGTGAGTGATGAGATTTATACAAATCACCAGTAATATCTGGCAACATAATATAGGGGAACGTATATGCAGAGAAGTAGGAAATCAATTGTCCTTCATGGTCTGGTTACATGTCTCTACGGTCACAATCATCAAGCAGACAATATGGCTCACACACAATCCATCCAAGTCTCATTACCTCTCTGGGGATCAAACAAGACTGACTCAAAGATCTGCCCATCTCATAGTATTATTTTCTTCATAGGGACAAAACCTCCACTGTCTATTTTTAAGGCATTTTCCTCTTTGTGCATCTCTTCAGGACACTAAGGCAAACTTAGTTCAAAGTAAATGGTAAAACAAAAAGAAGTAGAAGGAAACACACCACCAACATGGTTCTGGTGACTACTGTATGTATACAGTGGCAACTAATGTAACCCGTGCACCAGCGTTGTGCTAGAGCTTGCTGCCTGTGAAGATGCACAATACTTTAATGGACCTGACCAAGACCACCTTTATGACAGTTTTCTCTGTCCTCAAACGCTCTTCTTTCCTTCTCTTTGTTCTTGGTCATTTTCCTGCCTCCCCCACCACAGCGAGATGTTTGGGGTTTGAGTTCCATGGCTGCTGTTTCATGGTACTTGTGGTAAAAACCAAGTCTGGCAGCTGTCTTAATATTCAGTCAGCTTGTTTTCTTTTTCTTCAGAAAGCCTGAGGTGGGGGGGGAACCCCAACAAAACCTAAATGTCTGTAATGAAATCTTTTGGCAGGCTGATTTTATTCAGCATTTTTTTGTTCAGTTCTGATGCTCAACCAGGCATAATAATCACTAGGGTGACTTTGGAGGATTAAAGTCTTAAGGCCCAGTGGATTAGTATGTTCAAACCTATATCTTTCAGCTGTCAGATAGAAGAAGGGTTGCTTCAGGAGTAGAAATTTTTTGTAAGTGCTTGCATGCAGAGAGCCCAATTTGTCAAAGTACTGAGCAGCTCCCAAGAATTAACGAATTTATCTTCCAAGCTGCCTGGAGAAGTGGAGGATTATCTCCAGTTTACAGATGTGGAAGCAAAGCACAGATGGATTAAATGACTTGTTTCAGGTCATGTACAGGGCACACTAGGCTGCAGAGGCACTTGCTGATTTGGGGCAAGAACAAAAGAAAATGGACCTATGAGCTTCTTCACTGCTTTTTCCAGGTGGGGAAAACACCTTCTTTGGGCCTTTGCCTACTGAAAGTTTTGGGAAAGTTTTGGTGAACTCCAGAACCCCTGATCTCTCCAGCAAGGTCTCTCAGTAATGGTGTTGACGCTAGCCATTAAAAACAGCAGAGAAAGACCTTGGCTTGATGCTCTGGATGTAAAGGAGTACATCTTGGCTGAGTGAGGTGAACTGGGCAATCCACCAAAAGGTTTTGATTACTACTCTGGCCCACAAGTTTTCTTCAGCTAGACCTGTTAAGAGAAGGAATGCTATGTAATTGGTACAGACCAAAGCCTGAGGGAAAATTAAGTCAGAGGAGTCTGTCTCAGGTCTTTTGTGTGTGATAACGTGCATCACACCAATTCTTTTAGTGCTGGGAGTAAGGGAGCTGTGCTGAAGTGCCAATTTAAAATGCTTTTTGTTCTTCCAACTGTCCTTATTATTAATGACAGTCAAAATTATTCTCCTTCCCACTTTTGAGATAGCTGACAGGAGTGGTGATCATTCTGAAAGTGCCTTTGGAGTTCAGGCATCTGTTTTCCATGCTGTCATTGGCTTGCTGTTCTTGGAGGTGGTTGAGATTATTCCCCAAAATATTTGGAAGATTTGGAATCTTCTTCTAGAGAAGAAGTGTGGGAGGTGTACCAAATACACCTGCTGCAGATAGCTGCAAATAGTTTCTTTCAAATCTAAATTCTGTAAGGGTTTCCAAGGCATCTTTTTTAAAAAAATGTATTCAAAGTCCACCATAAATGAGATACTACCTATTATGAAAAAAAAAAGAAAAAAAAAAAAAAAGAAAAGGAAAAAAGAAGGAAATCCTCAGTTTGGATATTTTATGACCTTTTGTCACCAGAGACTCTTGTGCAGACGGACATTTACAGCCCAGCTGACATTGTAGCACTTCCTCTCCCGTCTTTCTGTGAGACTGCCAAAAAGGAAACAAAATCATCTGGATTATCTGAAAGCCAAAGGCCTTGGAAGTTCTCTCTGTATTATTCAGTTAAAGCTTGCAAACACACTAGTAACACCTTGTTAATGTCGTTTTCCAAGGATGTCCTGGTGGCATCAGTAGAAGTCACAAATATTTCATTTCAGTTCCTACAAGTAATGCAAACATAGATAAAAACATTCTTCATCATTTGAATCTGAAAAATGAGTTCTACATCAGTTTTCCCCACTCCTTCAGTTCCTTTCTTTTCTTCTAACTTCATCTGGCCTCAGAAGCATGAAGTCTTGTATATGGATGTGTAGTTTTCCTCCTACAACAAACTCCTGACTACTACAATAGTAGAGTGAAGCAAAAAGCCATGATCTTTCTCTGTAGTACAATGGTTGTCTCTTCTTCTTTAGAAACATCACTAGACTGTATAAGAGGTATGTAAAGCAACCTGTCTCACATCAGGTAAGATACACCCAGAGAAAAGTACAATCTTAGGAAGGTAATACATTGGCCCTGTCTTCTGATATGCTAATCACAGGGAAAGTGAAGGACACACATCCCCATCCACACTTGTCTGGATCAGAACAACTGTTATGGTTGCTGAGATTGCTTCTGAAGGCTCAGTCAGAGCTTGACTGGATGCATGTATCTGTGCTACATCATTTTTCCTTGACATGTGCAGGTAAAAGGTACTTCTTAAGAATGTGGAAGAAGCTGGGCAATGGGAAAAATTTCTTGTAACAATGTGTCAGCCAATGCAGTGGAGATTTCCTGCATGGGTTAAAGAGGCTCCCAGCAATACAGCACTGGATTGCTCTTAAGGATTTCCCTTTGTTTTGGTTAACCTACCTCTCTGCCTTTTACACAAAGCTGCTTTTGGAAAGTATTTGTAAAGTTTTTTACAGGAGCTGGAGAGACAATGGAGCTGTGCAGCTCCTCGCATGCCCAGGCTGCCTGCTTTTGGCCTTACAGATGCCCTCAAAGTCAAATTTTCCTGCATACATGCAGACAGTTATCCTGCATGGGCAGTCTGGATACTGTCTTCTGGAGCACATGGGACTCATTGCATTTAAGCACACCGTACTACAGGGACGGTCTTTTGGCTGTCTGTGAAGCAGTTGTGCCATAGGAAGCCAGGCAGGTAACGGAGCCCCATGCCTCTCTCTCCACTCTCCCTCACTTGCTGCCCGGAGGTAGCCAGAGCTTTAACCCACAAATTGCCAATGTGTTTGAGCAGTGCTAGTGAATGGGATGTATCTCTCAAAAACGACTTCACAGCAAATGCATCAGAGTTTCATTTTTCGTCTCAATATAAATCTACTAGTATGGAAGGAAAAATAGGAAGAAAGCAAATTTCCTCCTCCCCCATGATGTTCATTCATCACAAAGATGACACCAGGAGGGTAGTCTGGTATATATGATATATTATTTTGTGGTACATAGATCATTTTTCAAATAGAAAAGCAATGCACATAGTCATTTATTCACATCTGGATATAAGGTTTTGGTCTGACTAAAAATCACCTAAGCATCTTTATGCACTTAGGAATGATTCCAATGCATATGTAAAGGGATGCTGCTTCCATTTGGTGTTTTTTCAAAAGACTCTGGAATACCATGCATTTTTTCCAATAGAAGAGTGAAATCAATTTACCTCTGAAAGTGCCCCTTTGGCGATACTGTACTTTTGCCAATATTAAGAATATGTGAGCATGTCTGGAACTTACTGGCGTGTTTCTGGGACAAAGAGAAATATGTTTGTAAGAAAAAGAAGTGGCTGAAAACAGTTGCTTCCTCTGTTCTTTTGAAATAGCCTGTTGCTCCAAATAATTATATGTACATAGTATGTATAAAAAAGTGTCCTCTCTCTCTCCAGATTTTAAATTTGTTTCAAGTTTTCATTGCAAATTGCATATGCAATGATGTTGTCTCAACCTGCTGCAATGGTATGGAAGGATCTGCGGAGTAAATGCAACTGTCAAGTGAATCACAAAGTGCCAAATTTTAAATGAAATATGTTTCCAGGGTGAGATTCCAGGGTGAATTGCACCATATATTACTTAAACATAAATTTTAATTCATGAGTTTTTATCAGACTCTGGCTATGAGGCAGTGTTGTACTCACAATTCTTTCTGTCAATCCACAGAAATTACATCAGCATACATAGATCAGAATTTTTTTACTTACATAAGGAAGCAATAACATTTTGGTACTCCCTGAAGGACTGTTTGGAAATGTGTATTTCTATTACTATATTTTGGATTGTATCCTGCTGTATCCTTCAAAGAGTCTCCAGAAAGATTAAGACCAATATCTAGGCATGGTAGAAAACAAACAGGTAGATCTTTGTGCAGACATTTCATGGACTGTAAAAGAATTAGAGGGCTGAAGGGTAGGGTAGCATGATACCGAAACATGCTTTCTTTCCCCTCTGTGTTTTTCTGCAGATCTTACCTGTCCCACTACAGTAATTCATTTTTCAGCAGAAGAGAACAACATGTGGCAATGTAACTGTCCAGCCACTAAGAAAAATGAGAACAATTCCTTTTTCAAAGCACCTAAAAGGAAATACAAACATAAACTGTCAACTATTTCTAAAGAGCTCAGACCCTCTAGAGACCTTTTCAGTAGTTTAGCAGCATCCCTGAGGGAAAAGTTTCAGAGTGGATCTCAGATCCAAGCTTTGCAGGTTGGATAGGAGTCTGCAGAGGAAGTTTTGGTCTGGGCATGCTGCTAGGATGATAAATTATTGAATTAATTTCATCACTTCAGTCTCTCTTTATTTTTCACCAACTACAGATATCCATGAATCATTAGGGATCCCAGTTGGGTGCGAACAAAATTGATTAGTATAATTTGCTGTGCTGTGTAATTAAACAAGCATTGTAATTGTCTGGAATTAATGAAAGTAAGAGGAAATGGAGCCTAGCAAGTAGGGACATAGGCTTTCACTGCTGCTGAGCTGAAGTGTTAAAGACTGATAAACAGCAATAAAGAATTGAAGGGAAAATTTTGAGAGATGGATCCTATTTCTGTCAAATTGTCTGAAATTTCATATCTTGTGAAGAGCAGGGGAAAAAGAAACTCAGTTGTGTAGCATTCAGCTGACTACTACAGTGCAATACATGTTAACAGATCGCCATAGATACATACATACTATACAACACTTTATTCCAGTCTATGTTTGATCTACCTGTGGCTAAATTATGTCTAGGAACAAAAATACATAGCAAAAGACAAATTAGCAAATTAGCCATCAGACACTTACAGATCTGTGCCCCAAAAGTTTTACAATCTAGCAAGAAAACGTTATTCTCATTCTTATAGGCTGGTGCTTGAGTCCAGAGTTGGATACAGTGTGGACAAGAAAGAATTGGAGAAGAGAAGGAAGGGGAGGAAGGGTTGTACAGTGAAGTAGAGCATGTCTCTGCCATGTGGCCTGGAGTGCTTTCCACATCAGGTGATATTAACAGGGGCACATAGTCTCTGCAGTGTCACATCTATGTGGTTAATAAGAAATTAAAAAAATAGCCTCCTCCTATTTATGTAGACTGTGGCTGATCTGGTAATTTTATCCTGAAGCTTTGAGGGCCAACCAGGCACCTGAATGGCAAAAGCAGTATTCCTTCATTAATCTCATTGCTTCATCACTTGTCTTGTGCTACTCTCCATTTCCTCCTTAGTCTGTGTGTCTCTGCCTGGATTTCCTTGTACTGCCTTTCAATGTCTACAGCTATAACACCGAAGTTATAGAACCAGATTTTGTGCTATAGAACACCTGGGCTGGTTCCCTATTAAGATCTGTAGGAAAAAGTTGTTTGTTATATACATCTGGGTTTCATGAAGGCAGTCATTCTTTTACCCGTATAACTTCAAAACAGAACTCGTATTGGAATCTATACAAGATGAGGGCTAAGTAAAAAAAAAAAAAGAATTATGCTGTTTTACATGTAGCAGTCTTGCTGCAGTGGCTGTGTGGGCAATGGCAGGATATACAGTGCAGAGGCTGCTCCACCACATGACGAGGCATGTGTATCTGGCCCTGTGTCTGTGATTTGAACAATGACAATGGGAGCAACCTTTTTAAACTTTCTCTGTGGGTAAATCCACACAGGTCAAGCAGGCATACAAGTAAAACATAAAAGAGGGGGCTAAAGAGGTGCAAAAACCCAGCATAAGAAAGATTACAGAATATATAAGGAAAACAGGAATAAAGAGTTGACACCCTTGAGAAGGAGAAGGAGATCTAGTATTGGAGAAGGAGATCTATCATTATGAGAAGGAGATCCAGCATTGAGGCAAGACTAGGAAAGAAGAGAAAAGGGAATTTCATGAATGAGGAGAGAGGTGGAAGATACAAAACAGAGGCAGAAAAAAAGGACTGGGGAAATTTTATCAATTTGTATGTCACAGGAGAAAAGGAAGACAGAGTCGTTCAGATATCTGACAAAATGGTTCAGAACACAGGAACAATTGTAAGCATGAGTTGAATGCAAATTAAACAAGTTGAAAAGGAAATATTGTATGATGTCTAAAAAACATTCCATAGACTTTTTTTCACACATATTTTCACTTACTAATTCAAGACAGAACTAGAAGTGAAAGCTTGGAAATAGAGTGCAAAAGAGGATTCTCACAATATTTTCCAGGCAGCTACCAGGAAGGAAAGGAAGGTCTCTGGGAAAGCTTACAGGAGTTCAGATCAAAGAGATTAGGATATATAGAGACCAGCTTTGAACTTCCACATGCTTTTCTGAGCCCAATTTGCCAGCTTTTGGAGGGCCAGACAACATACTTGAGAATACCAATGCAGAAGAAGAAAGAGAATTCACATAGGGAAAAGTGCACAGATGCTGAGCAGAGAATACTGGAGGATGGAAAAGAAAAGAGTAATAAAATATAATCACTCCACTTAAATTTGGTTCTTTTATGCATGTCTCAACACTGTGGGTACATATTCCAACCCTTGCATCACGTTTCTTTACTTTCACTTACTGTTGATTTTCTGAAGCAGGTATAAACGAAGTAATAACTGTATACGACAATATAAAGGTGGCTGTACGAGCAGAGTTATAAATGTGAAATCAGACTGTTTGGTCACTAAACCATTTAAAGCAACAGAAGACATAATCTGAATGTTGAACTGAACTTCTATTGGAGAATCGCAAATGGAAAAGGAAGCGTTTGGGAGATTAAAACTGGATGACCTAAGTACTTGGGGGAAAAATGTAGGAAAAATATATGATGTGTGTGTGAGAGTATCCAGAATATTCTTTGTTAAACTGCTGTCAAATTTTAAATTTAGAAAGAGAAGGAATTTCTTTGGATGAATACTTAAAAAATATAACTATGTATTACAGCCTTAATATCTGACAGGCTGCTGATTAACAGCTATGACAAAGATAACCTGAGCCAAAGAAATACAACTTTTTCTTTAAAAGCCAAGGAGAAAGTTAATGAGTCTTTCATAGCCTTGAAAACATAAATCTTAAGATGCCAGGATGAAATGAGGTTACTCCTAATTGAGCAAATCTCTCATGTATATGCCTTATGATCAATCATGAACCCAACACATGAGCAATCACCACTTAATGATGCAAAATCTGTCTCTGGACAAGTTTGAACTCTGGGGGGGAATGGTATGGATACATCAACATTCCTCCCAAGAAGGTGTTTTGGACAAATTCCAGCTTGGCAGGTTTTACACAACACTTGCTATCTGATGAATACAATAATCATAAAATGACCACCCTTTACATAAGAACATTAATGGTCCATGTGTAAGAATAGCCTTGATGGATAAGGAAAAGTTTATCCACATGAATAGTGTTAGTTATAAAAACAGACACAGAATAGGGCTTTCCATATAAACAGTCAACTGAAGAAACAGGTTGCAGTGACTCCTTTCTTCTAGTCCAATTGCTTATTGAGTGCAGTAGTCTCCATGCAAGCCTTCGCAAAAATAACTAAATCAAGTTAACCCATATTACTTATTAATATTGCTATTCTGCATAATAGCTGCAGCATTTAGCATGCTCCTATGTTTTATTCAGATATAAAACCTTGCAGAGTCATCTTATTGATCTATGATTTGCAGTAAACTATTGGGTAACAGGATAGGTTGAAATGTAAAATCTACAAGTGGAAATGACAGAATTAAACTCTAAAAATAAGGATGCCTTTTCATCTTTAGAATTCTTTTTTTCTGGGCTTTTTTCTCTTCATGAGTGACTACACAGCTACATGATGACTCACCGTGTGCCTGATACTCAATTGTAAGTGGTTCTGGAACCCGTTAGTCATCTGCATGATGCATTTCCTGCAAAGATGAAGGTGTCCTCTGGCAAGGACTGCACATTAACACAAGCTGGTGAAACACCAAAGAGAAAAGCAGTACGCTGTTTCCAATAACACTTGATAAAATTGCTTGATAAAAGTGTACGTGTATAATGGTCTATCCATCCCAACCCCATATCCATCCATGATTAAACTTTTTGTGAGAAGTTATGCCTCTGGCCAACATCCTGTACTCTCAGTAGTGAGTAGTTTCCTTTCGGCTTTTTACCAAAAATAATAACCAATATACAAACTGAATGAAAACTATTCTAAGTCAATTGCCCCAAACCGAAAATGGTAATTAATACCATTTCTCATACAGATTCAGGAACTTCACATCCCATCTTTGAACTCTCAGGAAGGCAGAAGCATTTTCCACTAAGTATTTTCCCATAATTGTTCAGAAAACAGTACATTGAAATTCCAGACACCTTTTCTTGCTGAAGTCAACAATATTTCATTTGTCTTGTAAGTTTCACTGGAAATTAAAAAGAAAGATCCTGGTTACTATGGGCAGAGGTTAGCACACGATGTGATATGTTATATGAGAAAAACAACTTCCTTCTCCAAACAGCGTCACGAGTCTGGTTTATAGAAGATGAGATGTGACATTATTTTAGAAGTGGTACCAATTTTCAAGGTACAAGGGCAAAGAACCACTCTATCTTCTATGAGTCCCTTTTTCCCTTTTGTCAAATAAACTTATTTCGAGATCTGCAAATGCTCTTGAGTTGTGATTCTTTCCTTGACACTTAGAGTCAGTGAGTAAGAAAATTCACAGGTGCTCTATATACTGAGAACGCTTTAACTTTGGATGATTTTATAATGTTTACTGAAGACAAAGACCCAAAGCGTCCAAGATGATATTATATCAGAAGGCCTTTGATCACTTCCAAAGATGGTTTCAAAAGGGTCGGCATAAGACCCACAGCAAGTACCAGAGTCTTCAATAGATGGCATGCCATAGATACACATCAAGAAGCACACTCCTTCTGTAATTTAGAGCACAACTTTGCTGGCTAGTAATGAAAGAATTTCTATTACTGATTAGTCTGCAACTTGGGCCAGTCTCAAAGCCCAATTTTTGCATAAGGAGAATAGTCTAGGCAATCTATGTCAATGGAGAAAGCCAGACTCCACTGGAATGAAACCCAGGGTTCCTCCTCAGTCTCCTTTAGGAGAGGCCTTTTTCTACTCTTTACTTAGTACAAAGGGAGTCTAGGAAAGCGTCCTTCTTTTCCTCCCACCGTCAGTTATCAACCAGAATATTACCAGTCTCTGGCCTGATCAAGATATTTACACAGAGAAGCAATGCCTCCTGCTTTACCCTACCATCACCTTATGTTTGGTTGATCAGGGCATGACAGAGTAATGTCTGTCCACCTGCCTATTTCCATTCTGTAGTTATTTCTGTTCTGCAAATAAATTCCCCTAACAAGTACTCAGAGGCCAGAATTGGCTTAGGCCAATAGGAAATTGTGATAGCTCCTTGAAGCAGAGGATCTCAGCTACCATCTAAGAAGACCTCAGAGCCTTCCAAGTTAATACCTCTGACCCCAGAGCCTTTCTTTCTTAGCTGCAACTGGCACGATTTATGTCCCTAATAAGGGCTATGCAAAATCTGTCCAAAATCTATCATTAAGATATCTATGTTCATCATGGTATTCTTACCGCCAGAGCTTTTTGAACATAAATCTTTGAAAACAATGTTAAACAGACATACCTGGGTGTTTATAAGTTCTCCCTTAAACCAGCTTCCTATCAGCATTTACCACATCTCATCCTATTCTTACATTTGGAAAAAACAGAAATACATTTCTAGTTGATATCAGATTTCCATCTCTTGGGATTATGTTGTCAGGAGACAACAGATGAACCATTCCATTTTCTTACTGTGCATGGCTGAAGTACTACAGACACCTGAAGGGACCTTTACTTTGCGATCACTAAATTAATGTCAGTCATTTATAGACTGGACCTGACTTCTTATGAGAATCTAGAAGAAGTCTGAGCTAGCATTTTGGGGAGCATCTGGCAATGGCTTAAATAAATTTAAATAAATAGGAAGCTTCCTGCAAATAAATAGTATTAACTCAGATTTTTGTATGTTTCATTGTAAATGCTATAATATAAAATATTATTCCAATAAATCCTGCAGCAGGATTTCAACCTTAACAAAAATGTTTTTCAGTTTTTCTTATGAAACAAGTGTTTTAAGTCAGTGTTGCTTCCAAGAATGAATGGACTTTTGACAAATAGCCATTTTTGGTGGAAAAAAATATTCTCCTGGAAACCACACAAACAATTCTACATGTAATCTTGTAACGTGCTTCCTAAGTCCCAGTCCTCTCCCATATCGGTCAGCAATTTTTTGTCACCATGGCAGAACTGGTAGAGTTGCACTTTGTGCACAAAGTAAAAGCTTTTTGAAAGCTCCCTAAAGTGCGTGAGCCCTGCTTTTCTGATCTCAAGATGAAAGGCAGCCCCTCATTTCATAGGTAGTGTTATTTCTACTGCTGGCATCCCGTCAACCACAGGAATGTGTGGCACACAAAGCAACTAAGTTATATCTAAACACCACCTTCTGCCTCCCCTCATTGTTACGAGAATGGATTGTATTATACTCTGCTCTCCTTTGATGAAACAGATTTTTGCTCTTCATGCCAAAAAGCTTGTTTTGAACAGAAAATAGAAATAAAAGCACATTTTTAATAAAAGCAAGATTCTGCATGTTGGTGTTGGAAGTTACAGTAAAACAAAAAGCTCTCGTATAACAAGTTAGTGCTAGATCTGTAGAGGTGGAGGAGAGGGGCTGAGCTGCAGGGGGGTGGGGCTGGAGCCATCCTGTGGAGCAGTACCGAGAGCACCAGGATGAACCTCTGCCGGGACAACCCAGGCTTGGCACTTCATCTTTTGCAGAACTCTCAGCCTCTCCTAAAAAGGCCGTTATTTTGGGGCACTTTGCCTTGAAAGATAATGTGCATTCTGGTGTCCCTTAGAGCAAGTGTATACGGGAGATGATAGAGGCAAGACCCCAGCCCTAATTTAGCACATGTCTGTGTGAAGCTGAGTCTGTATCCAACCAGATTATGCATTTAACTTGAAACATCCGTCTGACATGTGCTACACAATCTCCACTTGAGCCAACTTGAATACTTGGCTTAAGACAAGCACCCCACGTAGAAATACCGCTTTCTTACACTCTTACTGGGCAGAAAGAGAAATGGAAATATGACCAGCCCCTTTTGCATATTTATTTTTAAAGGGAGGGATGAAAAAACTCCATCATCCAAGGCCTGTGTGTATAATACCTTCAGGCAGTAACATCCTCTTTCCAGGAAAGCTTGATACATTATCAAGACTTTTCCTTTAAATCCCATTGAGAGATACCTTATTTAGCAGATGTTAGCTGGTGGTTAAGAAGGTTAGCAAAAGAGCAGATGTGAAGATGGAAAGTTTGCAACACTTGAGTACATGAGCAAAGCTGTGTTAGCTACCGTAACTGTTGTTTTATAAGCTATGCAATGTTAAAAGGTATAATGATATAAAGAAGAAAACGAAAGCCTGTCTCTAGAACCAGCTTTCCTATTTATAGGGCCTGACTCCTCTATCAAGTCATACAAGTCAGGAATATACTCTAGTATCTCCTGATCAATACTTCAGCTAACATAAAGTTGACTAATTCTGTCCTGGTTTTCACCCACTAAGACTCTGGCCTGCTGGGATTTCAGAGACTTATCTGAAAGACAAATCAACCCGACAGTAGTACGGTGTATAGAAACTTCTTGCAGCATATCAGTGACGTCTGTCAGAGCTTTCCTTAGCAGTCAGGTATATAATGCAAAAATTGTTGAGATGCATAGTGACAACAGAACAGAATTTTCCATGTGAGAAAAATTCTTCTTCTTTTCTTTTATTTATTAAACTCAAGTAGAAACAAGGAGCACGCATCTGTGTTTAAACAGCTAAAGCTTACGATAGTAAGGTATATTTGGAGCAGAAGTCCTTTCCCAATGCAGTTCTGAAGGACCAAACGTATTTGGAAATGTCCACCAATAATCTTTCTCAACTAAATCATTCATCTGCTCTAATTCATAGCACCTGTTGGATGCTGCTATCACGCAAATCTGTGCCATTAATATGAGACCTTGTTGCCTCTTGCCAGGAACGTTAAAGAGAGTGGGAGAGGTAAAAATGTAAGGAAGAAGGGTATACCTCTTTCCTGCAATCAGGCACTAAGAACTACTTTTGGAGATACTTTTTTATAGCTTGGCTTCCAGTTCCAGTTGACTGTGGAGTGGTACATACTGCCAAATTCTTTTCTGCACTAAGCATCTGCTAAAATGTGACAAAATGAATTCAACAGCTGAGTTCACATGCTTCTGGGAGAAGACGAAATATTCTACTAGCCCACCCTCCCCCATGTATGCTATTAATGACAAAAGAAGAGTTCCTTGTCAGCTCTAAAACTTGGTTTCAATGATACCCATATCATGTCCCTCATACTTGGTCCTTCCCTATTGGAAAAATGAGGGAAAATTATCTTTTTTGCATAGAAGGCTATATTCGGGCTGGAAGAAAGGCTTAGATACAGGGGAAGCCAATAAAATATCTTGTCCAGCCAATTAGCTTTCTCTTCAAGTTGAAAAAAGGCTGATGGGTATCAGGTTAAGCAAGTTGCTATTGTTAAATGGGTTAATGGTTTGCCTTTCATTGCTTGTCTAAGCAGACAAAGGAAGTGTTTTCATACAGAAAAGTCCAAACTTGTAAGACTGCCAGCTTCATTTCACAGACTTGGTTATTTCAAGTGAGTTTTAAGAAATGCTCGAGAAACCTTTTTCAACCAGGATATCAACCTTCTGATATGTTTCTTAAAACCATGTTTAAGAATAGATTTTCAAAGTAAAGCACACTGGAATTTTGAGTACACATGCCAGTTATTATGTGCACAGATGCCTGATTTGCTTAAGCATATGGCAAATGCCAAAGTATTTCTTTACAGAGCATTTGTTGCATCCTCTGTTTTTAATTGACTCTTCTGTTTGCTCCTGCAGTTCAGTTATTTGAATGCACAGATCAAACCATGGGATTCAATGGACTTGAGCAAAGAACTAATTTACCCGTCCTATGGAAATTCTCAAGAGTTAAAAAAATTTTCACATTCTTTCTCAGGACAAACCCAAGATTTTCAAACTTTTTGTTCATTAAATAATCCCCAACTGTCCTAACCTAAATATTCTGAGGGCACTTAGCTGAAATGCCAGTGACCAACACTTTATTCAGCCTAGTTCAGCAAAAGAACTGGAGCACCAGTATCTCAAGTAGGTATTTCAGAGGAGGGGGAAGGAGATGTGTGTAATGTCTCTCTGGTTTCTCCCAATCTGTATATACAATTGATCGTTCATTATTGGAGGGAATAAAAAAATGCTATTAGCAAGTCACAAAGTCAGAGTTGCTTGGTCACTTGCCCACTCATCTAGTAGATATTTACTTAATCAAGGTGCAAAAGCCCCAGTATCCTCATTAGGGTGTGATGAAAAGCAGAACAGTCTCAGCGGGGTGTTAATGAAAGAGCCCACCCATCACAGCCACGCAGGAACATTCAGTATGAGTGACTGAGAGTCAAATTCTTTCTCCAAATCCACCACAACAAAAACCTTGACTGCTGTTTGCTATATCTTAGTGAACATCTTGATAGCTGTGTATTAGTACTTCTCAGGCATCTCTCTCTGAACAGAAACCCCATCCTTGTCAAAACTATATGTGTCTCCCCACAGGAAATTACATTCATCTTGACAAGATATTTTGTCAGAAAATTTCTGGCCATCTTTAGCTCAATTGACAAAAGTCCAGCTATTTATCGTGTCTTCTTTTCAGTCCCACTTTCCTGGCCTTAACAATTCCTCTCTGACAACGTCCTCCATTTCATTTTGTCTTTCTACAGTTACCTGATTCTGCAGGCTTCATCCATCATCCTCCCTCTTACTCTGTAAGCAGCAGAGGACAGTAGTTTCTCCATTATTAACGGATTTTGTTTCAGGATATTTCTAATGCTGCTTTTTCTAAAACAAAGCAACTAAATTAAAAATAAAATGTAAAAATAAATGTTCACTCTTTTATTCACAGGTCTTGGATAATTAATCACTTGCAGATTCCAAGTGTGACAGGAGTCTTAGTCTCTTGTACCCAAACTTTCTTAAAAGTTCAAACTCCTAATGATATCGACCTGTTTCTAGGAACTTACTCAAGGATTTTCAATAGATTTGAGATTTTATCCACGCTAAATCCTATCATGTGGTCCTGAGATTGTTTTTACTACCAGATTATGGCATGAGAGGGATCAGGTGACTTAGGGCCCACGGTCTCAACACAGTCCTAATTCTTCAAGGAAGACCTCCAAGAAAATCTCTCCTCCCATCTCCTCGACTGTAGATTTTACTTTGTAGAGTGTTATACTTTCCATGGGATATTTCTGGAAACTGTTGATTTTCAGTTTAGCCCATTGCTGGATTTGCTTAAGGCTCAGTTCTTAATCATATATACATACCTTTAATGAAAATATAATTTAAGAATCCAAAAACATGAGAGCAGGGAATGAAGAGAGCAGGGTTCACATTACTGCCTTTGTTCACATTAAGTAGATGTGCCAGTCCTCTGATTCCTCAGGAAGTCTTATATAAATCTTTCAGCCCTTTATACTTTATTCCCTTAGACAACTGCCCAAATTTAGTAGTACAAGGAATTGGTTGGAAAAAAGCACACTGTATTCTGCCCACTTCATTTTATCTCCCGGGTGTTCTCAGGCTCCTCCTGCGGACACCCAAGAGCACAGCTGGCAAAAGCCATTGTTCTGCCCTCTGCAAATCAATTGCTGCCCTCTTGAACTGCAGAGCTTACATTTTTCTCACATCTACTTAGCAGAAAGACCTTTCAGTGAGACAACATCCTCTTAAACCACCTAAAAAATAAACTGTGAGCAAAATCCAGCTTTTGCTGATGCGAAGGTGAAAAAAAGTTATTTGTCTTAAAATATACTCTTCTCACATCCTCCTAACATCTTATTGTGACTAACCATTTACAAAGCAACACCTCTGAGAAGTTCAAAAACAATTATTTGCCTATGCAACCAGCAGGACAAATTCTAATCCCCATGTGCGCGTGCGCGTGCACGCACACACACACAAACTTATGTTACATATATAAAGATAACATACAAAAACTTTGGGACATTGGAAGATTTAGCAGGCTCCAGAAGTTCATCTGGCCTGCCATTTGAAAAATGAGTCTCTAAACATAAGAAGATACTTTCAGTAGGTCAGACATGGACCAAAAATATTTATTATGTCTATCTTAGGCACAATTTATGTTGTTCTAGATCATCTTTTCCTGTTTTCTATGTTAAAACAACAATCCAGCTTCTGCCCTTGCAGATATGCATGCAGTTTCACAAAAAGCCAGTGCAAATTGTGGTTTCTGTATTTCAGAACAGGTTCTGAGCCTTAAATTGGGCTTTGGAGGGGTTTTGCGTGGGGAGACATTTTTACAGCGGTGCAATTGTTTGTGATTCCTGTTTGTGTGTTCCTGCTATGAAAACTTCACGGGTGTCTAATTTTAAACTCCTGGAAGCAATCGTTAAAAAAAAGATTTTAAAGTACCATCTTTATTTGAGTGTATAGGAAATATGAAGCACCAGAAACACACACAATAGTTCAAATTCCTGTTAGGCTTTTGCAAGTGTAAGGATGGAACAATCCATTCCAGATATCTGATAGCTTATCATAATTATTTGGACACATAGTGCAGAACTGGTGCCTGGAAAATTATATAAGGTCTATAGAGTTTGGACTTAGGCATGTGATCTACCCAGCGTTCATGTCACAGAAAAAAATCCTACAGGGTTTAGCAGCATTTAGGTCATGTCCCTGCTCACTCTAAGAGAACATGGAAGTTTTAATTAGTCTTTCTGAGGCTCTTATGTTGGATTCTGTCTTCTCAGTTAGGTTCATGACTTTGATCCCATCATTTTTGAGCTCCCCAGTCTTAACCAACATTTTTAAAACAGAATGCAGGTAAAGTTTTTGCCAGTCAAAGATGCTGTATCATTCTATGTAGTTTTTCTTTTGCTTTGGTTAAGGAGTTATACTGGATGTAATCTGATTTCAATAAACATTCCTTTATGGGGCAAACATATTCCACAGTGCCTGTTAGTTGGGGTTAAACAAGGTAGAAAGGGAAGAATTTACCATCTGTGTTTAAGGTAAACAGAATTCCTCTTTTTTTTTTTTTTTTAAATAAAAAGTACTTTAAAGTTTGAGTTAGAATACTGTAACGGGCAAGTGGTATGAAAGTTTAAAAAGTTCTAAAAGATCTGGGGGTTTAGGGGTGTTTTTTTGCCAAGAACATAACAAGGACAAAGAGGGAGGAGAGACCTCTCACAGTTCAAAGATAAGAACAGATAATCGTATTTTGATATGTAAAGTAATAAATATAATTACCAGGTTGCCATTGGCAATGTTAACTTTTCAGAGACAGAAATAATATTCAGAATTTCATCAGGCTGTAAATAGTAATCTAGAAGAGTTTCCTTTAAATTTTGCAGAGCCAATGAAGAACCATTAGAGAAAAAAATACTAATAACAAACAAACTGTGCTAATAACCTTGTATACATCTCAAAGTCATTGTGAAATCTTAATGTCAAGAACTAAGAACACAGGCTCTCATCCAACAATTCCGTGTCCATGGACAAGTTTTTATCATCAAGCAAAAATCCTTGTTGAACTCAAATTTTAATCATTTGCAGAGCTGAACATAAGATTTTTCTTCCATGAACAGCACACTTTGTTTTACCTACTTATTCAGGTTACCATGTGGTCCTACCATGATAGCAGGGTTACAGAAGATGTGAAAAATGATTTAAAATTATGAGACTTAGGACCTTAGGTGAAATTTGAGAAGTATATCATCCACTTGGTAAAGGAATCTAATACATGGGAAATAATTTATTCCTAAAAGTTTTTGGAATAATCAATAAACTTATTTCCGTTGCATTTCATACTACACCCATGATCCTCAAACTTGTTCAATTGGATGTTTTGTCTGCTTGTTTTAAAGTAAAGCTGGGACTGTGGTCTGACCTCCTCATTCTTAGAATCATAGAAT
Organism: Mycteria americana; assembly: GCF_035582795.1. Lineage (NCBI taxonomy): Eukaryota > Metazoa > Chordata > Aves > Ciconiiformes > Ciconiidae > Mycteria > Mycteria americana. The sequence continues at coordinate 58,229,406 of NC_134367.1, forward strand.
CATTTAGGTTGGAAAAGACCTTTAAGATCATTGAGTCCAACTGTTAACCTAGCAATGCCAAGTCCACCACTAAACCATGTCCCTAAGCACCACATCTACACGTCTTTTAAATACCTCCAGGGATACCACTTCCTTGGGCAGCCTGTTCCAATGCTTGACAACTCTTTTGGTGAAGAAATTTTTCCTAATATCCAATCTAAATCTCCCCTGGCACAACTTGACACCATTTCCTCTTGTCATATGGCTTGTTACTTGGGAGAAGAGACCAACACTCACCTCTCTACAACCTCCTTTCAGGTAGCTGTAGAGAGCAATAAGGTCTCCTCTCACCCTCCTTTTCTCCAGACTAAACAACCCCAGTTCCCTCAGCCGCTCCTCATAAGACTTCTGCTCTAGACCCTTCACCAGCTCCATTGCCCTTCTTTGGACACGCACCAATGTCTTTGCTGTAGTGGGGCGCCCAAAACTGAACACAGTATTCGAGGTGCAGCCTCACCAGTGCCGAGTACAGGGGGACAATCACTTCCCTACTCCTGCTGGCCACACTATTTCTGATACAAGCCAGGATGCCATTGGCCTTCTTGGCCACCTGGGCACACTGCCAGCTCATATTCAGGCGGCTGTCAGCCAGCACCCCCAGGTCCTTTTCTGCCAGGCAGCTTTCCAGCCACTCTTCCCCAAGCCTGTAGTGTTACATGGGGTTGTTGTGACCCAAGTGCAGGACCCATCATTTAGCCTTGTTGAACCTCATACAACTGACCTCAGCCCATCGATCCAGCCTGTCCAGGTCCCTCTGCAGAGCCTTCCTACCCTCAAGCAGATCGACACTCCCACACAACTTGGTGTCATCTGCAAACTTACTGAGGGTGCACTCAATCCCCTCATCCAGATCATTGATAAAGATGTTAAAGAGAACTGGCCCCAATACTAAGCCCTGGGTAACACCACTTGTGACTGGCTGCCAACTGGATTTAACTCCATTCACCACCACTCTTTGGGCCCAGCCATCCAGCCAGGTTTTTACCCAGCGAAGAGTACACCCGTCCAAGCCATGAGCAGCCAGTTTCTCCAGGAGAATGCTGTGGGAAATGGTGTCAAAGGCTTTACTAAAGTCCAAGCAGACAAGATCCGCAGCCTTTCCCTCATCCACTAAGCCAGTCACCTTGTCATAGAAGATCAGGTTAGTCAAGCAAGACCTGCCTTTCATAAACCCATGCTGACTGGGCCTGAGCACCTGGTTGTCCTGTATGTGCTGCATGATGGCACTCAAAATGATCTGCTCCATAACCTTCCCTGGAAGTGAGGTCAGACTGACAGGCTTGTAGTTCCCTGGATCCTCCTTCCGGCCCTTCTTGTAGCTGGGCATCACATTTGCTAACCTCCAGTCAACTGAGACCTCCCCTGTTAGCCAGGACTGCTGATAAAGGATTAGAAGTGGCTTGGTGAGCACTTCCACCAGCTCTCTCAGTACCCTTGGGTGGATCCCATCTGGCCCCATAGACTTGTGTGTGTCTAAGTGGTGTAGCACTTGCTGCACTTAAGCTATTTCTGCCCTCAGAAGTTATTATTGAGATTGATATTTGACACAATTCTGCTTATGTAAAGAGATACATTTTTGTGGAATAAATCTGGTAAATGCCAATTTGACTGCTTTTAATTATTCCAGAGTGAAAATATGGTGCTAAGACATGTTTTAAATGCTTGTTGAGGTTCTCAAATTACTTAGAAATGGCTTGATTTTTGAAATTGTAGGGACTTAGCTCTCAGTAAGAATGAATGCATTTCCAGCCACTGCAGATATTTAGATTTTAAATAATGAAGTGTTTGGATATCTTATGACATATAGAATGATTACTTATATATGCAATCAAACACCATAGTTTGCTTTGTTCTGTATTTTTGGAGTTTGGCAAATGGAAAAATTAGATTCAGTACTGTGACTATGTATTTAAACACATAAAAATGAAATCATGCGTTGTGTATCTACATGTGTTGTAGATTGTTCCTCCTATACATAGATATGGATACAATTAAGCCATATAAATCACTACATATGTACATTGGCTCCACGGCTTTAAAATTAACATTTTGTTCTTAGATTCTCAGTCACATTAGTAGTGATATAGAGGGACTCTTAAATTTGCTTTCCATTAACTTTTAGACATTCATAGATAGGTTATTTGTTATCAGTTCTTTCCTGACAAGGTTTATTTAAATAAAGAAAGATGGAAAGAAGAACATTGTTTTGTTTTGTTATATGCCTACTGAAAGTGACTTTATTCTCAAGACAGTAAGGTCAGAACACGTCAACTTCCATGAATTCAAATATAGACAGTCATTATCCTAAAATATAAATAAGATGGAGTAACATGAACTTCATTACAAAAACACTTCCTGGGGCATCTGTTTAATCCACAGCCAAATGATAAACAGTCTTCTCAGAAAGACCTGTCCCTTTGCCCAGTGGAGTCCATTAGCCACTCAGTTTTCACACCTTCCAAAACTCCTCCTTGTTTGTTCTTTAGTAGGGACTGACGTATATGTTCATTTGATAATGGGAATGTTACCTTTACAATGAGAAAACTGTCAGATGCTTAGTTCAAGGGGTATTCTCAAAGAAAAATTCCGTTAGAACAATTCAGAAGGAGTTTGCTCAGCTTCAAAATGATTAATTTAGCCTGCTTTCAAGTAAAATCATCTGAACCTTTAAAAACATGCAAATCTACAACTCTATACAATAAGTATATGAAAATCAGTGCTTTTGTATTAACAGCCACTTGTTTTTCTGCAGACTTGCTGTGATGATGGCAGAACATGCAGAACTGTTCCCAATATTGGGCAGTTTCACTCCTGCAAAGGTTATTGCAAACATTTTCCTTGGTTTCATTCTTTGTGGATTTACACCCTTCCCTCTAAAAGTTTTGTTTTTGTGATGTTCAATTTGACAGGAATGTTAAACTGACCTTGATTTGATCTAAAGACCACTAAAAGATTATTCATGACGAGGGTTGACCTCAAAACTCAAGATCAAGGCATAACTGCTGAGTCTCACTGTTTTTCCATTGCAAACATAAATGTTTAGTGCTCTCAGCACTAAAATTTCCATTGACTATAATCTTTTCTTAGCATGTTTTCTCATAACTAAGTTATGATCTCTGAAGACTTATGTAGAAAATTGAAATGTAGGAAGGATGTGTCTTTTTATTATTCTAAAAAGATCAGTTTTTACAGATAGATAGTGGACTTGAACATGTGAAATGAAGGACACTGATAATAATTCAACAGACCACTTAAGTGGATGTTTAAAATCAAGCTTAATTATCAGTCTGTAAGCCCAAGACTTATAGGTTTGTGACCTTCTGTGTTTATGATTAAGCAAGTGCTTAAGTGCTCTGCCAGAGAAGGGACTAAATGCCCTCCTCGCAGTGCCAAACCTATGGCCAGTTTATAACAAGAGCAGATTTACACTGGAATGAGGTGTGGTGTCTTTGTTGCCTACCCCAGATGACATTTACTATAAGAGCAGGGATACTAACTCATCTAACCCAATAATGTGCCTCTGACAGCAAAAGAGACGTACAGCTACCTAAATGTAGGTGACAAATGACCTTTTAGTGCCCAAGGATGTCCTGCTTAATCTCCAAGAGCTGTTCTAAAAAGATACAGGTCTCCCATAATATCATGTGTCATACCTGTGCCAAATAACATAAGGCCTCAAAAAAATGTCACTAGATGCATGTGTTCAGGCACCTGAATTTCTCCCTATTTGCCAGAGTGCTGTGGCTTGTGATGAACTGCTAGCAGTTATTTTGTTACATGTCCTCTGAACACAAGTGTCTGATCAGTCTCATTCAGAAGAGCAGCATGGAGTTTTCTGGGGTTTTTTGGTTGGAAATTATTATTCTAAATCATTCTTGAAAGTGGTAGGTCAAGTAGTCAACACCATTGCAGTGGAAGATGAGAAATGTACTCCTCCAGACTGACTGACAGGTTAAGCAAGATTTCTACTACACTCCTGTATATCAACCTTTGCTACTTACTAGATTTGCAAAGCAGTTGTTCTCAGGGGAAGAATAGTCAACTGGAAGGATCACTGATCTCATCTGTTCTGGCAGTTCCTGTGTTTTTATGTCCCCTTGCTGAACAGATGTAATGTAAGCTTAAATTGTAATACTAAGATTACCCACAAACAACAAGCCTATCCTACAATAGTTCCTGGTTAAGCTCAGATAATTATAGGTCTATACAAAAAGGGAGTGAAATTTGTATTGCCCAAAATAGTGTAAAACTCGTCTATCCTTGACTGCATCACTTCCCACTCAGGTCAAACGGCCTTTTTTATGCAGTTGATGACCTTCTTTCCTCCAAATAGCTGACCCCAGTTTCCAAAATAGAATGTAAATCATGCAGAACTAGCCTGCCTCCCTGCCAGGGAGCTTTAGGTGACTTGGTAGAGCCAAGGACAAAGGAATGAAGTTGGACAAAGTAAGTATGAAAACTCAATCAAGGGTCAGGAGAAGTCAAAAAGCCTATCAAGAACAGCCCTGGAATCACCTTGAAGGACAGTAAACAAAGGGTATTAGCTGTAAATACATTTTTGTTGTTAGCAACTGGCAAAAGCTGTTGTTATTAGGAAAACAAAGTATCCCATCTTTTCTCTCAGAAAATAAAATGTTAATGAAGGATGTCCTCTCTGTATCATCTTTAGAAACTGACAACTTATCTCAGACTGAGATCTATGTGTCAAATGGCGATACTGGTCAAGACAAACAGGCTCAGTCCCCAAGCAAACATTTAGAAGACCTGGAGGCCCATGGCACTAATCTCACATGTGGATGTGAAAAAAGCTGTGGTAATTTAGGGAAGAATGTAGGGCAATGTCCACTGCCTCCAAACTCATAGTCTACATGAAGCTGCAAAGAAATGAATTTGTTTGCTTTTCATAACTCATGCTTTCTTTAGCCTTTTCTTTCTGCCATAGCCAAAAGCTTAATTCATCAAGAATGTGCTGATAGGCCAGACCAAGTAATAAAACGTACAAGCACACAGATTCTTCCCACCCAATGATCAAGAGGAAATGTAATTAACACACACTAGAGAAGCCGGAGTTGCTGTCATGAGGATGGTGCTTGCTCCCACTGTGAACAAGGCAAAGCCCACAGACAGTATGATCTCAGGTCTGCGGCTTCACAAAGCCTCATGGGAGGGTGCTAGATGAAGTGTTAAATAACAAACTTATCCACAGGGACCTGGTAATGAACTTACCCCACAGGAAATTAAAAGCAATAAATTAAGGCATGGTCCACTTGCTCACAGCTTTAACCCACAATTTGCAAGCTCATCTTTTAGTAATGACAAAATAAAAAGATTTCATCATGCCAGGTGCCGCTATTTTCTGTGTGACTCCTTGCATTGATAAAATGCAAAAAATATGCAGATCATCTTTTGTAATCCTGCCATTCTGATGCCTTTTACTTTCAGAGAAATCTTGCCTTAAAAAGTGGAATTACCTTACATGTGCACAGCCATGTAATGACAATATTTCACAGCTGACATTTGAGGAAATCCTGATACTTATTCTTGCAATTCCCTGAGTATCTGTTGATGGCAAAAGTATTTTTCACACTTTAAGTCTTCTCCTTTGCTGTCCTGGGCAGACTTTCTCACCAGATTTTCTCACCAGTTCAGTTTACAGTTATACTGATGGTTTGAGAATAGTCTTGGTAACTTAAGTACTTGATGCAATTTCAGGTGAAGGAGCTGGTGTGCTGGACCATTTTCTGGCTGTACCATTTTAGATCACAGACTGCTTTTTTGCTGTAATATCTTAGGATTAGAGGTTATAAAGATTGCTTAGTGCCATTTTTATAACCTTTTCCAACAGGATTTGCCTTTTGGTGTCACATCACAAAAATTCAGACTATGGAGTGGGAGCTGTGATTTTCACTGAGCTGTCACTATTTCCCTATGTTCAGTAACAGCCGGATGAGTTCAGGACCAGAGATCTCAACTCTACTTGCTTTTACTTTACCTACCTTTACCTCCAAAAGTAAAAAGCCATGGCCATAAAATATGATCTTTTGTGAGATTCTTTTATTGAGCCCACTTCGTATTTGCTAGCTCATTTAATTTACACCTTCTACTCACATCTTAGATCCCTCCTGTCAATTCTGTGGCTTTTATATAGTTCTGACTGTTGTTAAAGAAATGTCAAAAAACCCCTCCTAACAATGTTAACTGAGCAAATGGTTAGCTTAGAGGATTTTTTACTTATTTTTCTTTGAAGAAGAGGTGAGGAAAGTATAGAGAAATAAAAAGAACTATTTGAGGGTGATTTACTGTATAAAGCCTAGCAATGTGTAAGACCAAAGGACAGTTTTCTGTTTTTAAAATGAATGTTTCTGAAAGTAGAAAAAAGCCTTTCTCTTAATTCTTCTGTCACTAGTGTGGAAATTACAATCCATGTAAATGGGCTATCAGCCAATCAAGGGGAGAAAACTGTCCCACTAGGGTACATAAGAACATATTTCATTTGGGGTTTGGGTGCAAGGAGCCCACTACTGCGTCTCTGACAAAAATTAGTGCTAAATGCTGGAAGAAAGTGTACAATAGGCAGGAGAAGCATTGCATGGTACTTCTCCCAGTATGTCCTCCCAGTTTCAGGAAATCTGTGGTGCAGGGACTTCCTGAGTTCGTAAGAGCATTTTTCTGTAAAGTAAGCCTTGATGGGCACAGAGTAACTATTTAATTTTTAGTCACTTTTTGAACCTACTTATGCTTTTTGGCATCTTCAGCAACCTGTAATTATGGACTGTGTAAAAAACTACTTATTTCTCTTTTGATCCCTCTTAGTTCTTCCACTGTAAGAAGCAATGAATAATGATTACCTACTCACCTTCTCTATGCAACTCATAATTCAAAGATTGCTTTCAAATCCCTCCCCTCCTTTTACCAGACTGGGAAGCCCTAGTTTATGTAGCTTACTTCTATGATAACCATTCTTCACCATTGTTATTCCTGTTGATCTCTGTTGTATCTTTTCTACTACTGATTTTAAGACAAGGAGACAGAAACTTCATGTCCACTTACTTTACCCAGTAAGTGGACACACCAGACATGCCATAACATAGTGTAGTTTCCTGTTTTGTTACGTATCCTAATAGTTTCTAATGCTCCATTTGTCTTTATGGTTCATGTTGGGCACTGATTTTTTTTTCCCCCCAAGAAAATTACTAACAGCAAAAATTGACCTCAGGTTCTTTTTTTGGATGAGTGGTAATATCTAATTGAGAACCTGTTACAGTGCATGTACTATACAGGATGTACATTGTTTACATGTATTGAATTTTATCTGCCTTTTTAGCTGGCAGTTTTACCTCTTTCAGTTGGGAAAATCTGTCTGCTTACTCCCTGTTCTTTGCTTCCCATCTTTTAAATAGCATCTTATCTCTGCTTATCTTTTAAACTCATAGGAGGACTTCCTTTTTTCTTAACCTGTAATAGCCAAATTTCTCTAACAGCCTTTGGTGAGCAATGATCTGAGAGCCTGCTGGAAATCCAAGTCCACTGTATTAAGCTGATCTCATGTATATGCCTCTTTGCTTCCTCAAAGAACACAAGCAGCTTTTGAAGCTTTTGAAGGAACAAATTACAAGTAACATGTTGCCTCTTTCCTGGTGTGTTAATTTAGCTACATGCCTACTACGTCTGCCTTTATGACAGATTTTTCCAAATTTGCAAGTATAGAAATAAGGGTTACTGAGCTATAATCTATATGAGTCCCTGTTTAAGAACAAACCATTTTCTATTCCATATGGATGGTGATTGAATTGATAGAATGTATACAACATTTAATAGCTTGGCAATGTAATATTTCAGTCCCTTTAAAGATCTTGGATGATTGTTATATTGGCCTTGTGACTCATCACTCTTCATTTAATGAACATATTTCTAAGCTGCTTCTGCTCGAGATGACTCCTCTGACTCATCCCCCAGAAATAACAGTTTCAGGATAGGAGCTTCCTCATGTTCCTCATAGTCAGAAGGAATGCAATGAATTAATTTAGCTCTGCTCTTACCGTCTTACCTTTTCTGAGTAAACCTTTCACATCTTGACCATCTATTAACCCTGCAGACTCTGTCAGGCTTCTAGTTTCTGGTATGTTTGCTTTCTAATTAATCCCTTTTGATTAATAATTTTATGCCTTTAACAAGTTGATTCTAAGAATCTGTTTTGGCCTGTATTATAATTGTTTTGCATTAATTCATCAAAGTTTATATTTTCTATATTCCTTTTAGTTTTAATACAACATTGATTTTTTGACAAATAAATTTTTCATAGCCATCCCTTCTCTGCTGTTTACCAATTTTTTTTCTTTTTTGTTATTCTTTTAAAGTCTTTTTTGATATGCATTACTGTGCTGGTTTTGGCTGGGGTAGTGTTAATTTTCTTCATAGTAGCTAGTATGGGGCTATGTTTTGGATTTGTGCTGGAAACAGGGTTGATATCACAGAGATGTTTTGGTTATTGCTGAGCAGCACAGAGTCAAGCCCTTCTCTGCTCCTCACCCCACCCCACCAGCGAGTAGGCTGGGGGTGCACAAGAAGCTGGGAGGGGACACGGCAGGGACAGCTGACCCCAACTGACCAAAGCTCTATTCCATACCATATGATGCCATGCTTAGCATATAAAGCTGGGGGAAGAAAGAAGGAAGGGGGGAACATTCAGAGTGATGACGTTTGTCTTCCCAAGTAACCATTACGTGTGGTGGAGCCCTGCTTTCCTGGAGATGGCTGGACATCTGCCTGCCCATGGGAAGTAGGGAATGAATTCCTTGCTTCGCTTTGCTTGCATGGACGGCTTTTGCTTTACCTATTAAACTGTCTTTATCTCAACGCATGAGTTTTCTCACTTTTACTCTTCTGACTCTCTCCCCCATCCCACCAGGGGGTGAGTAAGTGAGCGTCTGTGTGATGCTGTTGCCAGCTGGGGTTAAACCACGACAATTACACATTCAGTTTGAGATCCTGATAGAATGTCTTCAAAAGATATTTCCTTGCTTCTGTAAACATTTGGCTGCCTTTCCTATTTGCTTACATTTTTTTAAAAATCTGTGGTTCCTCATCCCTACGCTGTTTCCATTTTTTAAATTAAAAACTACTCTACTGGATTTCTGTGGGTAATAAAATTGAAGGAAATTTGCTTTCACAGAGAAGTTACTGGCAAACTGTCTCATTTCAACTGTATTCATGTATCCTTATCATTATTAATTATCATCACATAAATTACTTGTAAGAGTGATATCTGACAAAAGTCTCTTGCAGAAAGCATGTCATTTGGCTGAAAGGTCTGTCTATATGCCACTTGCAAAACATCTGTTAGCAAGACACTATCCCTGTGAACAAGTTATTACTTTTTATGCAAATACCAACCCAAAGAGTTTCGCAGTGTAGCCTCATAACAAATATATTGCAATAACCTAATCTTGAGATGACAAGGTTTCAAAGACCAGTGGCAACCTCTGTACCTAAGAAGAAAAGTCAGGTTGCCGGTCAACAGCATTGATAATACCTGGTTCAGCTGCTAGTGTGAATTGTCATCAGACAGCACCTGGGTACTGCTCCAAGTTGTGAACAATTTTAGCTATGAAAGGCTTTGCTCTGTCAGTAGAGGGGCTGAGGCTACTTCTGCCATCTCTGTCATCAATTTCTCCCAATTTGTCTTCCTGCTCTCATCTTATCTGAGCTGAATCACAGTCAGGTTCTCATGTATCATGTGCCTCTGAGCCAGATACTTGCTGTGGTGAAATTTTGGGTTGAATGTCTTATCAACATATCACTGTTATCAGCCTTTGAGTACACATATGTTGCACATCTAACTAAATTGCTTTTAGGATTAAATTGGGTAATAAATTCAAGAAAATAAAAGGAGAAACTAGCTCAGGTTCACTGCCCATAAGTTTTTGTGCCTGTTGCTTTTTGCCTGCTGCCTACGTAGATCAGTTTTGTGAGACCTTTAGGGTCTAGCATCTGTGTCAAATTCAATAAATCAAATTCATAAATAGGAAAACTGCTTGAGGAGCATGGTAGATTAGTTCACTCTGGCAACTTCTATGTTTTGGGAGTAGGGGGTATGGACCTTTGTTGGAGTAGAAATTTTAAGTTATAGTAATGAACACAACCATAGAACATGATGGAAATAGGATAGTGCAAATTTTGTCCATATGACTTCTTAAATTATTTCTTATGAAATATTTGTATCACTTTCTTGTCCTCTTATGCAAGTCCCCCATGAAACTGTCAATCCAAGCCATATAGGTCTTTTCATCTTCTTTTCCAGTATCATCAAATACTCTCTTTCTACCCTGGATACAGGTGTACTTCCCTCTGTTTGTAGCTGGACTTGACCAACCTGTTTCTCATTCAGAACTGTCCTCCAACACATTTCTTGAAGAGTCCTTCTAGTGATCCCTATCCATGCCAGTTTTTGGGACCAGTACCTATTCACAGTCTCTTCGAGCTTCCTGTTGCCTCTGACGTACCTGGAGTCCTGCCATCCATTGACTTCAGGGTTTCCATTCTTCCCTGGTTTTCTCTCTAACCTTTTGATGCACCATTTGTGTCTCATTCAGAGGTGTCTTACCTTTCCTGTTACTCGTGCTGATGGTGGTCCAAAATTTGTAGTCCTTGGTCCACCTTCTGTACATTTTCTCTAAACTACTATCCAGTGAGATAGGTCTGAATTGTAAAGGATCCTTGTAGAGGTCTACAGACTCACAGAAAGTGAGAAAATCTATGAAGCTGAAATGTCAGGAATCCCTTTTAAAATTAATCCTGACTGCCCAACCCAGTACAGCAATATACACCTACAGCAAGTTTCTGAGTTTCTGCACTGTCACTGGATAAATACTGAGAATATGGAACTCTCTGTGTCCTTTCCTCTTGCCTTCAGATTTCCTCCTCTTCCTTACATATAAACTACGCTGGGTAACAAAAAGCATTTCTGGTTCAGCTTGTCCACTGAGGACCCTCTTCATGTGTTTTCAATATAACACATAACAGATTACGCTGTTCCCAAAAAGGATAAAAGGTTTTATAAAGTACAATATAATTATATTTATAGAAACAACTAAAATCACTCACATTATGCAATTTTTTTGTCCTAAAATGAGGTAAAATATTGTAGGAAAAGAAATATTTGTTCCTCTGAATCCTTCATAACCCCTGTGGGACACTCAGAAATTTATTTGCAAATGGAAAACACACGCATTGTCAAGTAACGCCAGACAAGTTTGCTTACAAAGACTTTGGAGCATTTCAAATGTTCATGTTTATAGCAAACATAGTGCTCTTCCAGTAGGGAATCTATCCAGGCATGCAACTGTCATTTACTTTTAAAGCCAACAAGATCTGAAATATGACAGCTCTAAAACTTCAGGCTTTTTTAAAAGCAGGCCTGATAAAAGACCGCATCTTTGAAGCTGGTGATGCCTGTACAGCTGGAAGACCACAGCCAACCTTACCAGAGAAGGTCTGGAAGGCAGAGTGGGCCAAGGACCGTTCCCCAAGAGACATTTTGTATGTGCCCATCCTGCTTCCGAGGTCTGACAGAGTTTAATAGTATGGAAGCGGCCGGACTCTGCCTCGTGGCCTCCAGGTCACTTAGTTTACTGCCAAAGATGTAGTCAGTGTTCGTGCACTGATGGTCAGGGTGCTGCATGCGCCGGCAGCTTCCTCAGGGCCGTGAGATGGGGCCAGGGGATCCCAGGGCCAGCAGGGCAGGGCCTGGCCACCAGGGCCTGGTCCCACCTGCCCAGCCAGCAGCAGAGCAGCCGGCGGGCACCAGGCCAGGCCAGGACATGGGCCAGGGCCCATGGCTGGGCAGGGCAGGGCTGTGGGGAGCTGGAGACCGGCCCTGCTGCAGCATTGCTGGGGCAGGGGCTGATGGCGCCAGGGGGCTGACATGGGGTCCTGGGCCGAGGGCAGGAGTGGGGGAGGCCTGGGGAGCTGAAGTGGGGTCCTGGGCCGTGGGCAGGTGGGGAAGGCCCCAAAGGGTGGGCAGGGACAGCCAGGGCTGTGGGTGCCCTCATGATTGTGATACTGAGGCTTTGCTCCCCTTCTTTTAACAATTTAATTCTCTTATACACTCCTCCATAAAATAGTGAGCTTTTTTGGTGTAGATGAGTGGCTACTTAAAAAAATCAGTCCATGCCGTTAAATACCAAAAATACAGCTAGGACAAATGCCCTCAGGTTACAGCACCCAGCTCTTTTCCCCTTCTCCTGCCTGGCAGCAGGCGTTTCTCATCCTGGCCATCCCACCTCCTCCCAAATGATGCCACAGGGCTATGGGGACAACTGGGTACAGTACTAATGCAGGCAGACTTGGTTTTTTCTGAACAGTTACTGAACAGAGGGCAAATGTAATTTGAGTGTACCATACAGGCAGTCTCAAAACCCAGAAAACTGCTTCTGCCTATAGGGAAGTATTGTATTAGGTGAATGCTCTATTTTTTTCCCCTGCTACCTAGAATTTCTGAAATTTCAACCTGAGGACACTCTGTACCTGTTTTAATAGCCCTGAGTGCCTCACAGGGAAGCATTTCATAAGCGTGAGCTCTGTTCTTTTGAACTCCAAACATCTGCCTTGAGCATCTGCTTTTAATCAAAGTGAAACCAATGCCCTCCTTCAGTGGACAATGTGGTACAGATAAAAAAGGCCGATGGTGTATTGACTGCAAAGCCCTCAGCTTTCTTATTCCCCACTTCAGATCCATTGCCAAAGAACCTTTGTTGTCATTTCAGTTTTCCAGCAACAACCCAAATTTAATGGCCAAAATTTCAAGAAAGGTTATATATAAATATATTCTTTGGGATTAATTTTCATCTTACTCTTCTTTTTCTACAAGCAATGTGCACATGCTTCTTTGAAAGAAAAAACTAAATTTTGTTCATGCAAGGTTAAAATACAGTTTATCATCTCTGAAGGGATTGGAGATGGTTATTTAGTGCGGTATGTACTGGGGGATGTTAACCACATAATTCCTGTTAACGATGAAAAACGAGTGAGCAGTTCAAAGTACACCAGTTTAAAAATGCTCTGAATGTCCCGAATATATATATACATGGTGGTTCCAAAGGCCACATTACCTGGGGATATAAATCATTTCGTACACGTATGTGACAGCTTTTAAAATTTTCATTTCTGCTTCAAGAAGCACTTTTTGCAGTAAAACTAGGTTTCTTCCAACTCCCACACCCATATGCATAAATTGCATGTGCTGTTTGCATCACACAATAAGGTATTTGGAAACATCCGATTTAAGTCAAAGAAAATGAGATCATGGCCTGAATAATTGCAGAGCCATGCAGCATCGTCCATTGAAGATGATAAACTTCAGTTTTTATTTGTCAGCAAAGAAATCATAGACAGTCTAGATGCAAAAAAACATTCCCCCCCAACGTTTGCATTGGTCTACGAAATGCCAGCTGCTCTCCGTAATTGTCTATCTCGATAACATGGTTTCTGATTGTCAGATATATTTACAGTTTCTTGGGAAAAAAAATCCTCGGTGAAGAATTAGTATATCAGACAAGGTAGGAATTTTCTCACAAATTTTTTTCATGGTCAGACGTTTTAACATGCCTAAAAACTCTGACCTACCTCAAATAATATACTTAGGCCTGTGCAAGAACCTAGTCAAGGACACTTTAGTATTTAGATAAACTTGAGCTTTCTTGTAGTCAGAATGGGCAGCAGGAGACTGGACAACCAGTCTCTGCCTCTGCTATTAAACTAAACTGCTCCAAGGCACGGATCTGATTACTGCCCCACGGTCAATGGATTGCTGTCGCCAGCATGGCCCATGGCACACTTTGGCCAGCTAGCACTCTCCCAGGCAATGCCGGGATACAACTGAGGGGTGAGCACAGTCCAGTGACCGTTCTCAACAGACAGCATGAATATGACTGTTCTGTAGGGTATAAAAGCTGAGACTGTACACGAGCCATGCGAGCTGGCCTCAGTGCCAGAGAGGGGTGCTTAGTCTTTTTTATTTACTACTGGAAATATAGCCCTAGAGTCTATTCCGGGCTCTGCTGCTGAACTGCTGTCTAAACCCTCTGGGCCTCAGCTTCTCCTGCTTTGCATAAGGGTCAGGTTAGTGACAAATGCTTCCCGCTGTCAGATACAAAAAACGCTAAGAGTTCAAGGCAGAATTAGATCCACTTTATTTTATAAAACAGCCTGTCAAACTAATAAGTTATGTCAGCAATATGACCCTGAAGAAAGTTAGAAAAATATTATCTTTATAGTATAGGAAACCTGGATAATGATCAAATTATATTGAAGACAGACTGGGTAGTTTTCTGCGACTTGTGTGCCTAAGAAAGCCTAGTTTTTTAAAATCTTAGTAATTACTATCAGATACTCCTAATACATAGCAGACTCAAAAAAATTTAAGGTAAAGCAGGACATGATTGTTAAGTATCAGTGTTTCTCACTGTCGCTGGCTGAAGCTGAAGACATTGCCTGCCTGGCTGAAACACTGGTACATCTTTTGACTTTCTTTCAACTCAACTTGCAATTGGTTGTCCAGTATGACTGTGCAACTGAGATGTGCTTCAGATCCCCTGTCCTACCACACAGAAGGATATGTGGGGTCAGAATTCCTTGTAAATCAACATGTATGACAACTTGCAAACCTTCTCTGGGAATTTTTAAGGAGAGCACTAGTTGGTTCAGGCAAAAGGGAGGCCAAGGACTGTTCAACAGCTTAATAACATAGAGAATTGGCTTTTAGCTCCTGTTCCAGTGCCCTGGCACTTTTTAATTTACTAGTATAGATAGGTCCATTATGTAGAATGGATCATAAAAATGTGATATTTGTTTCTTAGCATCAGAAGTCATACCCATGTATCATAAACATAATTCCATGCTCTTTTAATACTAGTGTTTCTGAAAACATGACTGACCTCATAGACAGACATAACTAATTTTCTGCATTATCAATAATTTCAAAATCTTTATCATGTTTGGTGTCTGCAATAGAGAAACTCTGTGTGAGTTTCTGATGTTTTACTTTTCTGAATTCAGATAGACTTTCTTTAGCTGAGTTCATAGTTTTTAAATTGTAGTTAGCTGGCTTGTAGTTGGTAAATAGAAAAAGAAAAAACAGAAAGAAAAATGTATTCTGCTATATTGAAATGTTCTCATCATCTCTTACTTATCAGTGATTAGCTGGGAATATAATTGTTTCTCTTTCCTAGAAGGTGGGAAAAACTATTGCCAGATAATCAGTTTTATGCACTGAGGTCTGCCCACAAGACTTGATTCTTTTAAAATTAGATGCTGAGCTGGTGTCCAAAGCTGGATGCAATCAGTGGGAAAACTCCAATGAACATTAATAAACTTCAGTCCATCAGGTCAAACGCTGGCCTCACTGTTCCCTTTTACCATTGTTGCCAACTGAACCAAGAGTTCACGTTCAAGCACTGCTTGCTTCCATGGGGTTACTGATGTCCTGCTAGAATCTGGTGGAAGTGGCTTTCTCTCAGCCAGGTCGATTCACCCCTGGTTACACTGAGATGTATTGCTAATGTAACCACAGCATATCTGTTAACTGCGGCTGCCAGGGATATGGTAGAATCCATTCTAGGTTAAAAAACTAGGTACTTTTGGTAGTTTTACGGAAGCTATGTGTTTCTCCCACTACTCCAGCATTATTTTTAGGTACTTGCCCTTCTGTCTTTTACATTAATCTTTTATCTGGTTGGTTGACTGTTACCTTATTTTGACTCTTCTGTCCTCTCCACTGCTGAGTTGTGAAGGCTGGCTGGAGTGGTAGTGCTGGTCTGACTGTGGCTCAGGATGTGATCAGCTGTTATTGCAAATGAGTCAGCAATGTTGGCTATGGAGCGCTGGGCGAAAACACATTGTTTTCTTTTTTCCCTTCCTCTTGTTGCTACACACAGAAAGAAAAAGGAGAGCTGATTCAGTCCTCTGGTTTGAAAATATGACACTGACAAGAGAAAACACAGATTGCCTTTTATGTTGTACTCTGTCCTAGAGTGTGATTGCCATTATGTAAAAGTCCTATAAAAAGCTAATGAAACCCAGTAGCTATAGATCATTATTTTGTACTCTGTTTTCAGAATGACTTCTGCAGAAACCCATTTCAATTCTGTAGACCCTTATTGCTTTGTCCTCTTAAAATTCTGTCCCTATTGCATTTCCATAGTAAGGTTCTAATCTTTTGAAGATCAGTTGAAATGTTCTGCAGATTTTTTCTTATATCAATCGTACAGATCAGTTCACTACAAAAAATCAGTCCAAAATGTGAAGAACCTGCAATTTCAGGTGACAATGGAAACTGATAAGTGAAGTTTATATTTTCCAGTTCATTTTGTAAGTATTCACTCTGAATTCATTCAGTATCTTTATTGCCTCTATTACTGCAACAACTTGGTGCTTGACTATATATATATTTAAAGCTATGCTAAGAAGAAAGTGAGCCAGAGGAAAAAGGAGAATTAAGGAGAGTTTCCTGAAGGCTGTTCATACTTGTTTGAGCTTCTAGAGTTCCTTTGTCATTTCTTCAACTGCAAAAAAAAATGCAAGGAGCACAGAGATGTGAAACACCACCTTCCCTCCTTATCCCCTACTCCCGTATTCCTGTCCCGAGTGCAAGCTTTAGGGAAGGGGAAGTCTCACACAGAGATAATTATTTTGTCTTAGGTTAATTCCCAAAGGGTGTATTATTTTGAAACAATAGCTCAAAGGATAATTAGTGGACCTGATTCTGATCTCATTTATTTATGGATACACCCAGAACAATTCCCTTAAAGTCAATGGAGTTGCAGTGATGAAAATTATTAGATAATTTGGATTCTACTGGGGAAGATTTCTAAAAACTCAAGGCAATCTATTTTAAAAGGAAGCAGAAAGACATTATTTCTCCTCAATTTATAAAACCTGAATGAGATTTCCTTGTTTTCTCCCTGCTGCACAATATCAAAATTTAGTGCCACAAATAAACTAGCTTTGTAATCCAAAGACAATACGTGATATTAATGTTTTATGCAGAAGACAGGCCAGATAAAATTCCCATTAGAGGACTGCACATGAAGGCAGATGTATCCTTCTTTTCCAGTTATAATTTTTATTAGGCTTTGAAGAAAATCCAAGTACAAATGTGTTAAACAATAACGATAATAGCATAGCAGGGTAAATGCTTTCTTGGCAACAACCTTCCAGTTACATGCTTGTTGTTTATATCTTCAGCATCTTGTGTTGCATCACATTGGCATCCTATCACAGTCAGCCAATTTGCAACAGGCTTCACTGCCATGTGTCCATTAGCAACAAGCTCTGAAGTGCGCAACAGAACCATTGCCACACATTGATCCCCTTCTCTTTTTCCGTTGTTGTACTTCTAACCCCAATTCAGAGGGCATAAAATGATCCCAAGCAAGTGCTCAATGTCTTATCATCTTCCAAACTGCTCTATAGCCTCTTAATCATTAACCCTGTTTGGGGGTTAATAGACTGTATTTTGGGGATTGGAGACACTTTCCACTTTTGTAGATAGGATGTTGGGTTTTGATATCCTTCTTCCTTCTGATTTTCCCTGTTGTTTGTGCTGAGCCTGAATGATTTTCTTTCTATCCTTTTAAAATTAGGAGTGAATAAAAATAACAAGCAAAGTTGCAAGGGACAAGGTCAGGGAAGCTCTTTCTCTTTAGACGAAATATTTCACTTCATTTGGATAAAGGCCGTGCAATGTGATTTTTTTTTTGATGAGCTGTCAGTGATCAGGCAAAACAGATGTACTCATGCTATTTGTGTGTTTGAAGGAAAGCAAGCAGATCTGTTTCACTGTATTCATTCAGAGAAGTGAAATCTTGACAGAAGAATTGCAAATGATGTCATCATGCTGAAGGTTCCCGTCATGGGCAAGCACTTTTCATATTTCCTCCTCACACCACAAAAAAAGAAACTTTTCTCTTGGTTATTATCGTAATAAAATCTACCTGAAAAACTGGGAGGCGTTTCCTAGGGCATTTTCAGAAAATTGCTTACTCTTGTTGAAATAGTTTGCAGTAAGAATGATGGGCAAGAATAGACTTGATCTGAAATGTTTTGAGCTGAAACTGGAAATTCAAAGCTCTTAACGTTAGGGCCCTACTTCACATCTAATTTTCATGCCTGCCTATCCCAAGGTGGTAGAGGGGGAATGGACCAAACAAAATAATTGAATAAAACAGTTTTATTCACATCCCTAATGTTTTCACAGAGAACAGAGAACATTTTGTTTCATTTAACCCAAGCAGGTGCAAGATGCACTATGATCAAGGCAGTTAAGGGATAGGTTACAGATGCTACTTTTGGCCTTAGGTAATATTTTACACAGAGTGGGAGAAATTAAGTCAATTAACTTAAATGAGGAATTAACCTTTTTTATTCCTGCTTTTAATTTATTATTCTCCACATTCAATTTGTGTGGATGTCTTCCTCTGAGTGGCATTTATCTATGGGCAGAGGCCAGCAAAATTTTGGTAAAGCACTCAGCTCGTATTGTAATGCTTTAGAATGCAAGCACCATCAATTTTGAATGGAGTGAACCAGATTTGATTTCAAAGGGAAAGTGAAGTTGCAGGGCTGCCCTCCTGATGTGTGATCAGGAATGAGGCATGCAATAAGAACAGCTACAGTCCCTTTTGTTCTCCGTGTAAATCCGTATCAGTCAGTCCTAGCAACTATATGTAGCTTGAAATTAAATTTTTCAGTCATTCCACAGTCACAGTTAATGTGAAAGAATTATTTACCTAAACTACAAAATATTTTTGCTAGTATCTCACTACATAGGTGGGGTTTTTCTTTAATTTATTTTATTTTCTAATGGAGAAAGAACTCAAAGACATTTCAAGATAGTGAGATGGAAACATCTTATTTAGAACACATATGTGTATCAACATGTTTCGTATGTTCACACCATATAAACAACCATATCTACCACTGTTTGCGGAAAACAAAACCTATCCAGTTACAATTAAAGGGAGTAAAGCTCGTTAATTCTAAGTAATGAAAATAATTTTTTTTTCAGAATTTGTTCCTGTTCCAGTAATATGGCTTGTCATTAACTTATGCAGAAAAAATGGTTCTTAAATAGTTATTAAACAATAAAGATCTCATTAGCACTGTTTTTAAAAATGAAAAACACTGCTCTTTTCTAAACCATGCGCCCCATGGATCTTTGGGGAAAAAAGTCCATGTTTTTAAGCTGCAGTGATCCAGAATTATGGCAGCTGCAGTTTTCCTTCAGAAGTACTGATTTCTGAGTCAATGCTTGTGGGAATATATTGTTTCAAAGTAGTTCATGGGATATAGTTTTCAAAGGGATGTATGAAAACCATACACTTCCGATTAACGTTAATGGGGAGTTGTGTGGCTAAACACAGCTTTGAACATTCTGGTTAGAAGTTTATATCTTAGTGAGCTGCACATGGTTCCCCTGCTCTAAGCAGATGGCGTTTTTATAGATTGCAGAAGAGCCCTGCTGTGGATCAGCAGACACCATGTTGAATGATTCTCTCTACTATATACTTCATAGGTAACTCTATTAGGAGAGAGAGACCTTTTCTCTATTAACTACCATATTTCATAGGTTTACCTAATTAATTATACAGTATAGCTATCTATTATAATACAAGAAACTTCCTCATGCAAAATCAAAATAGTTCCTTGCTCATAGTAACTCTATCATGCACTGCCAAGTAGCCTAAATTGCTATTGTGTGGCAATCTTATCAGACCTGCAAACCACTGTGGAAAGTGCTCAGTTAGCTTTACTCACTAATTGCATTCTTGGTGAAAAAATTTACTGTTTGTTTGTGCCTCAGGTGATAAATGATGATACAGCATTACATAATTACAGCACGCATCACTTGAAAGTGGGCATGGAATAATGGGAAGCCATGCAATATCAAGTGGAAAGAGGCTAATGGCAATGCGATAAGATAGGACAAAACCTCATTGCTTGAATAGGTGTATACAATGAATTGACATTCACATTTTCTAGCTGTGAGCTGGAAGCTGTTATGAGTAAGCCCTAAACTACCTCAACTATATCCCATAACATGGTATATTAGATTTAATAGCATTAGTTATCTATTCTTGCCTGCTAGATATCTAAACAAATAATCTTTTTGAAATATGAATTGATTGATCTTTCTTTTTCTGTTTACAGATCACTAAAATGCAATATGTGCACTGCAGAAAGGCAACTCCTGGTTAGGTGACCATTTGCATGATTAAGATAACAATCAACTCTAGAAGGATTCCATGGGGCTTTTCAACAAAAAAAAAATCAACAGATCTCCTTTCTCCTCATATCTCTGCAGGTGCTCAAAGAATCCAACTTATTTTATTCCAGATATTAGTCTTGCCAACTAATTGTTTTTATAACAATAGCTTATGCAGAGCGTGGGAAACCGGGCTGTTACCTTTTCACTGCCTGTGTCCTGATTCAGGACTCAGCACAGAGATCCAAGATATGTAATAACACTCTGGTATCATAACGACTAAGCTACAAGCTAGGTAATATGTGATAATGCATAATATAGAGCTGAATTTAATACCTTATATTTTTACAGCTGCTATGCAAGGGGACAACAGTCGTACAGCTTTACAAGACGAAAAAAAATTGGAAGAATACAGTTTTCTGCTCTGACCATCTTTTGCTTACTGGTCCACTTTGATAAAGTTGGTTGTCATTTTAAAGTGCTTATAAACTCTCCAAAAGTCATAGAGCTGCATGCAGTTTACCTCCAACTCCAGAACTAGTTCAGCTTTTCTAATTTGCTGGAATGACAGAAAAGATGGACAGAATAGCTTCACCAGTCTGGTGTTTCTCTCTGTTGGAAATCAATGAGAGTCTTTGCATTAGAATCAGTGACCTCTGGATCAGTCTCCAAAGATGGTGCTTTTACAAATCATCCCAAGCAAACTAAATCATGACTCTGGACCAGAACATCACTGAGGTCAGGAGGATTTAAAATTTGGCTTTGCAGTGGAATCTTAGCTCATATCTAATCGTACATCCCATCATAAATATGTTACCTTCATTGGTGAAACATTTGTATTAGTTACTTCTGGAAAAATAAAATTTTCACCCACCAAGTAGTACTGGTCTTATGATTTTATGCATTATATCAAATTCAGAAAGTATCATTGTTTTAAGAACCTTTTGTTCTCCTAAATTTGTAATCTTTCATTTTAAACATCAATGAAAAGTATCACAGCTGAAATACGCTTCTCAGAATGTTCTCATTTTTATAGCTCAGAAAATGTTATTGGAAATGTAGTTTTATCAAAACATAAATTTGATCACATATTTTACTTGGAAATATTGCTGAGAATTATCTTGAGCAGATAAGTAATATGAGCACCTTTTTTGGTTCACTGGCATTTTGTATTATGCAGCTTCTCTAGAAATCAGATCACTTGAAAGACCATTGTGAAATGGAACCCTCAGCTTTTAAAAAGCAGAACAAATATAACACTGCAAAATAAAATGTTTAATTTGTTAGACAAAATTTTCATCTACATTTTTAACTCTTAGATCTTGCCTAATCTACAAGAAAAACAACAACCAATGGTAAGTTTGCCTTTTTAAATTTTTCCAAACTGGAGAGCTTAAAATATCTTATTAGCTTAAACTAATATTTCTACTCATAGTCCAAAGAAGAATAGACTCTAATATGCGAAGAAAAAAATAATCAGAAAATGTTCAGCTTTTTTCCATATTTGTTTGATCACAGTTTCTTGTAGGTGTCACTAGTAGGCAAAGATAAGTGAGCTAGTACAAAATCTTTCCTAGCCATTCATATGATATTTATGTTCATTACATCCTTTTAAAATAATACTAAGTTAATATATATTTATGAAGGTAGTTAATGACACAAATCAACATAACTTTTTTTTTCTGAAGGCCGCAAAAGCCTCAGAAGTCAGGCAATATGATCCTAATATAACAAGATACTCAGTTACAGTCTTATTTAGTCATTTGTTCAGTTCAGTTTATATAGATAAATCTCTTAAAATAAGGGAGCGCATATTTTTGTAACTCGTTCCTAATAAAATGGACCTCACACCTCTTTCATGTTCATTTATATAAGCTAGCTTTCCAAATTCATTTTTAGCTTTGGCACCTGAGAATGAACAGATTGCTTTGTGGTAGAGTATTTCTGAAAAACAATGAAAAAATGCACAAGAAGATGCTACTATCAAATTCTATATATAAAATAGCAACTAGAGGTCTAGAGTCTGGAGAGGTTTAGCCAATTATGTTGATTAAAACACCTCTAACAAAACCAGTGTCACTGATGTACACAGATCTTTGCTCCTTTGGGAGCATCTGTCTTTCAGAAGAAAAGCATAGCAGGTTAAAACTCCCAATTAATTCTTCCTTATATTCACGTTATAAGCTCTCCTATCACTCTGATAGAACTTTCCTAATTATTTCCCACAGTTATCCTACTGTTCCTTATTCAGTCAAACATCTTTTATTGTTTGCTAACGGGGCATTTCCTGCAAGCACATTATAAAAGATCAGACAAAATTATGTATCCTGCACAGAATACTCATCTGATTTGTTACACTGAGCATGAATAAAGTTCAGTGCAAACAAAGATTTTAAAATTGAAATAGCTAAGATGCCATTGGGAAACACTTGGCCATCAATGGAAAAATTTTAAAAGCCAAAAACGTATCTATTCATCTTGCAACACACAGACAACATGCAGTTGGAGCAATATGGAATATTTTCTTTCTAATCTTTCAAATCAGATCAGACAGTTCAATGGTTGAATGGTTTGTTCTCTGACTGGACAACAGAAATTTAGATTATCCACTGTGGGAAGGGATTTCTTTCCCCAATTCACCCTGACAAGTCAGTGATGCAAAAACATATTTCCCACATGGGACCAAACAATTTACAGGTAAATTATGCAGAACAGATGAAGTATACTCTACTCTCAGTCCTCTCAGTCCCTTACTTTGTATTTATTGCTCTATGTGGATGAAAGCTGAACAGAAACAATTGTTCGGAATTATAGTAAATCTGCTTCTTAGTATGACAATATGCAATAGTTGGTTTTATGACTTCCATATAATTTGGAGGTGAATATCAGCTTTAGTTATTGCATTTATACATTACTTTAATACACAAGAAGGAGTAACTTCTAACAGTGGAAGAATTTGACTGAATCACTTAAGGCCCAAACTCCAGCTGATCATAGCGCTGGGCAGTACACTTTGTAGTCATACCCAAAAAGTAAATTATCAAGTGACTCTATAAATATCACATCTATAAAGATCGTTTCAACAATTGGTGCCACCTTAGGGTTTTACCTGGAAATGTTGTAGCACAGTGGCTTAAAAAACCGCTTAGGGCAGAATACATTTCATTACTGGTTTTATAAAAAGTTTAAATAAAAATATTGCGGCTTTCTGTTTAAACATCTCATGCAGAGCAGTGAAACCAAAGATAACAATATTGAATTCCTGGTGAGAGGCAGGAAGTGAAAAATCAACACTAAATAGAATTGGGAGAAAACTGGTTTTATTGTCCAGACAGACACAAAATGTAAACAAATAGTTTAAATAGTGGAAAACATATCGGGTAGTACAACATGTTTTAATTGATACTTTTCTGTACTGATTAACACAATTATCTTTTAACATACTCTTTTTCTAGTGTTTATTTTTACAACCATTAACATCTCAGGGGTTTCAAATGTCAGTTTTGTATTGTGGAAGGTGATGGAGCTGATGCAGTCCCATAAAGATTTTACCTCCTGATCTTTAGAACAGTAATTTTATTGTTTAGGCAAACCTTAAAGTGAAGCCTTGGCATTAGAGAGTAGTCCGGATCTATCCCATCCCTGAAAGCTGGTGCCTGGAGGTACTAGTTGCTACTAGTTGAAAGTTATGTGAAATTAGTCACCTTTGCTAAATAACATTCACAAAACAAAGCACCCTATTTTTTCAAATGCCTGTGCCATAGTGTTTAGAAAAGAGTAAGATCTCAGGGGTTCTTCATGACTCAGCAGTGAGAAGACAAACTGGCACAGAAAACTTGTCCTCTTTCCTAAAAATGCTTTATTTCCAGTTTCTGTAGCACACAAACTTAGTTTCAGTGGATTTCAGTAGAAGTTTAATCAGTGAGTATGGCAGTTCTGCCAGAATATTTCTTGACAGGAAATGCCAGTTAATCAGGACTGAAGTTTGTTAGTATTAGGGATGCTCATTGCTAGATTTAGACATGTGGTCTAACCTAACATATTTGTCCTTACATCTTCCTACCCTGTGCTCAGGTGAGTTGGGTTTTGGAGCCTGTCTCTTTCTGATGCAGTTGATTTTTACACAGTGAAACAGCTTCATCAGAAGGGAGTGAAAAAGTTACACTGTGGTATAACCAAGTGCTCATCATCTTGCCCCCGCTGTCAGGGAGGCAGAGAATGGCTCAATCCCTCTTTGAAACAGGCGAAGTAGAAGACATACCTTTTACTTTTGAGGTGAGTGCTTTCAAGTAGTTTGAAACCTTCAGCTCTACAGTTTTAATGAAAGACTCCAGCACGCCTAAGGCTCTTCTTCATGCAGAAATTGCACCTTTTCCATTCCTCAGCAGAGGCTGATACCTCTTTATTTGCCCATGCTTGTTTCTGCACTTACCGCTCTGCCACCAGACTGATAAGCAGTCAAACTCTTAATACACCAATCTTCCCCTTCCTACCTGCTCCCAAACAGCCTCATCTAACATGCTTATGTATTAGGCAGCTTTTAGTTTTATTTCATTCCGAAGCTATGCAGCATCACTCCAGAACAATGAATCTCTCCTGGAACTAGGAGCGCTGGGGTCTGCTATGCATTGTCGTCTCACCTAGTTGTTATCTCTACAAAAGAGCTGTGCTATGAAAGCAGGACCTTGTTCAGGCACTAAACTAGTAAGCTGCTGTCTGCCCCACAGGGCTACTCTGCACCCTCCATATTATCTTACTCTATTTTAACCCAGACAACCCTGATTCAGTCTCAGCAGATACCAGGTCAACTCTTGGCTCTGCTCAAACTTCTGGCATTTTCTTCAGTAGTTACTCCATATGTGACTAAATTTTGGTTCTAAAAATGAATATAATAAATAATACTTTATATATACAAGTTTTTGATGCCTTTCACTAGATACAGGCAATGAGGGGCAGACACGGAGCTCATCTGGGCTCTTTGTTTCAAATAGGAAAGTCAAGCAGAAGGTACGGAAATGCTCTTCTTTTTAGTGTCTGCTACTGCAAGAAAATGGATGGAGAGCAGGTTGTTCCTGATGCTAATGAACTGAAGAAGATTGAATAATCTACACTAATAAGTTTTAGTGTTCCCAGGAATGCTTCCCTGCATTAAAATGATATCACTCATGCACTTGAAATGCTAAATTCTTCTGTGACACAAATCTATCCTTGTCCTGCTAGCATTTTCCCTGCACAATTTCCTTTGTTTGAAGTCAGAACACACCAGGGGCTGTCCCCAACAGGAAATGTATTTTGGAAGCTAAGACAGCCTCCACTAGCAGAAATACAGGTGATTCCGTGCCTGTTGGCCTCCCTGCTGTGCAACACTCCTAGTCTTTATTAGGACACATGTAGCTATATTTACTGACAACAAGGGTGATAGTGCTTTAAATATATGCATATTAAATGATCTGTGGCTTATTTACGAAATTTTGGTACCACCTTTACATTCCTAGTGAATACAGTAGGGGTATGATCTGTGGTGTTTTAGTAACCCTTTGGATCACAAAAATTGTATATTCTGGTTATCAAAACAACACAGTGTTGGATATGTTGGAAATGACGGATATTTCTTTCCTTCACCAAAGATAGAACAAATGAACTTTTTCACATGAATCTTCAGTCTTTTACATGTTTAAACAGGTCAAGTTGAATTCTTTTAGTATATAATATTGACATTTTCTACTGATAAAAGCCAAGAAAACAGATAGAAATCTGCCAGAAACACCATCTTACAAGGTAAAAAAACCTAATTATCAAGGGACAATTAATTCTAAAGTGAAGCTGCCTCCAACCACATCACTAGGAACTATAAAAGGGAAAAAAATTTGTTATGCAAAAATCAGAGACAGAACCAGGCACTTGTCTTGTGTGTTGATTGAGATATAGGAAGGGAGAATAGAAAGGAATAAGTCCAAGACTTAAGACCTCCCAGTAAATCTTGCTTCCCACCTACAATAAGTTCTGAGCAAAGAGCAATGCACACTTGTTCATCTACTGTCATAAAAACACAGAATCATAGAATAACTTTGATTGGAAGGAACCTGTGAAATCACCTGATTGAATCCCTCAATGAAAGCAGGAGCAACTTGAATGAGATTGTTCAGGGCCTTGTCCAGCCAACTTTTGAATATTTGCAATGATGGAGATTCCAGAACCTCACTGGACAATGGTTCAAATAAATATTTGACTACCCTCATAGTGATTTTTTTTCTTCTCAGTATCTAACTGTAGTTTCCCTTGTTGCAACTTGTGTCCACTGCCTCTCATCCTTTCACTGTGCACCTCTGAGAAGAGTTTGGCTCCCTCATGTCTCACACTCTCCCAGATGAAGATAGGAAGAAGATCTACCTTAAGCCTTTTCTTCCTAACATTGAACAAACCCAGCTCTCTCAGCCCCTTCATGTATGTTGTGCTCCAGCCCCCTAATCATCCCCTGCACTTGCTCCAGTATTTTGGTGCTTTTTTTTTTTTTTTGTACTGAGAAGCTCTAAAGAGAATCACATAATCAGAGAATGGCTGAGGTTGTAAGCCACCTCTGGAGATGGTCTAGTCAAACCCCCTGCTCAGAGCAAGGTCACTTAGACCAGGGTACTCAGGCCATGTCCAGTCAGGGTTTGAATAACTCTGAGGATGGAGACGCCACAACCTTTCTTGGCAACCTGTTCTAGTGTTTGATCATCCACATAGTAAAGAAGTTTTTTCTTATGTTTAAATGGAATTTCTTGTATTTTAATTTGTGCCAACTGCCTCTTTACCTTTCATTGAACACTACTGAGAAGAATGTCTCTCCATCTTCTTTACCACCCCTCATCGGGTACTCATACACATCCATCAGATCCATCGGAGCCTTCTCTTCTCCAGTCTAAACAATCCCATCTCTCTCAATGTCTCTTCATATATCAGGTGCTCCATCCAGTCCCTTAAACATCTTTAAAGCTCTTCTCTGGACTCTTTCCAGTATGCCCATGTCACTTTTCTAGTGGGGAGCCCAGAACTGGACCCAGAACTCCAGATGTGTTTTACCAGTGCTTAGTAGAGGGGAAGGATCACTTTCCTTTACTTGCTGGTGATGGTCTTCCTAATGCAGCCCAAGATGCTGTTGGCCGCCTTTGCCGCAAGGGCGCATTGCTGGCTTATGGTCAACTTGTTGTCCACTAGGACCCTCAGGGCCTTTTCTGCAAAGCTGCTTTCCAGTCTGTCTGCCCCCAGACTGTGCTGTTGTATGAGGTTATTCCTGCCCAGCTGCAGGACTTGGCATTTCCTGTTGTTGAATTTCATGAGATTCATGCCAGCCCATTTCTCCAGCTTGTTTGAGGTTCCTCTGAAGTGCAGACCTGCCCTCCCGTGCATTGATAATTTCCCCCACTTTGACATAATGCATGAATGTTCTGAAGGTACATATCAAGCAATCTGCAAATACTATAAGCAGCTACTCCCTTTCTTGGAAGTCTGTAGTTTTATATTGTCTTTAGCTACCAAGGGCCAGAGGCAACACAGGTGGGTCATAACTTAACATTAAGTGGGTCATAAAGAAGTGTAGGTCTTAATCACTTTTGTCACTTCCCTCTTTAACTCTAATGTTCCTCAAGAGATCAGCATTAGAAATTTTGCCCTTACACATGCCAATAATGTTCCAGTGCTGACAGGCAGAGATTGCAGACTCAGCACCCAAGCTTGATCAGTATCTACAAGCTACGTGCTCCTCTGCCATGTCCCTTGAAGGACTTGATCCAACACCATCTTCCGGAGAAGGCTCCCTACAGATACCTTTACTACAATCACTTTACATGAGCATGTCAGAAGAAGACAATGATGTTGTCTTCTTCTTGCCTGTATAATAACTCCAGGGAAAGGCCAGTCACCTCTGAGAAAAGGGTCTGGAGGTCTGCATTCACATTACCCATAAAGACTCAAGTCCATCTCAAGCTGAGTGTCATGTCGAATCTCACCTATTATGCAGAAACAAACATTCAAGAGTCATTGATCTGGAAAAAAAAAAGCGATTTCCTGTTTGCCAAAGAAAATGAGATTGTGAAAGTCATTATGGAAAAAAATGAAGCTTCTAAACCCAGGCTAACCAGGAAGGCTCTACTGACTGAAGTATTGCACAGGACAGGTACAGCATGAAGTCTGGCTGTAGGCTAAAGAAAGGTGACTACTCTATGCTGCTACTTCAGACTGTAGAGAATCTGTGTTGAATTCCTTAGCACAGGATTCTCTGTGGAAGGAGGAAAATAGTATTTGTGTCAGCGGACATTAAAAGAACAAGCACACAAAAAACATTGTTCTTTACACTGCTCAGACCTAATTGTGGTGGAGGAATGTGGTTTTCTAAGTGAGAAGGAAGAGTCATCAAAGAAGAATCCCTGGTTATGAAACCAGTAGGACAAGATAAAAAAAA
Organism: Mycteria americana; assembly: GCF_035582795.1. Lineage (NCBI taxonomy): Eukaryota > Metazoa > Chordata > Aves > Ciconiiformes > Ciconiidae > Mycteria > Mycteria americana. Next base: position 58,258,148 of record NC_134367.1, read on the forward strand.
TCTAAAATAATCAGCTCAGATTCTTGTCTGTATTGAACCTGGTGATTTTCTTAGTGTTTTCTAATACCCTTGCAACCAGAATCTCTGAACAGTACATGCAGTATCACAATTAGCATAACAAGGAGGAAGAACCAAATACTGAAAAGTATTATTAGCAGACATACAGGGAAACAAAGACTGAAGAAACAATGATCATAGACAGTGGAATGTAGAGCCACACATATGACTTGTATATGCATATTAGGTTGATTTTTATATCCCCAACTCATACCTAAGACCCAGAAAAGAAAAAAAGTGATAATAGGTCTCAGGGGTTTTAAGTCTGGAGCACCTGCAGTACCTACATGAAGGCAACAAGTAAGCCCAGAAATTCACTGAACTTGTTAAAGAAATTATTTAATCGCCATTTACAGGTCAGTCAGTCATCTGTGAAAAAAAAAAAAAAAAAAGAAAAAGAAAAAGAAAAAGAAGCAGTGCATGGTAAAAGGCAAGGAAATGAAAAATAGCAGAATTAAAGTGTCACTCTCCCATGCTACAAGGACCAGGCAATTCATTGCACTCTTAGAAAAAGAGGGGTTCAAAGGTCAGACGGTATTAAACCTGAACACTAATGATCTTACTGCTTATTCCAAGGGGTCCAATGACTGGGCAAGAGGCCAGGGCATCTTAGCCAGTAAATATCTCAATTAGCTGCAAACTCTTTGCCAAGTTACTCAGACACATAATATGGTTCCCCCTAATTTCTTCTTGATCTCATTCAGTCAAATACCTTTTGGAATTCAACAAATGGGACTAGACAGAGACAACTGGAGGCAAGCAATGGTGGTAGACAATTTTTCTTTTCTAAGGAGGAAAGAGGGGTTTTCCTCTACATAGGAGTATAGACTTCCACAAGGTACTGATCACAAATATAGAATTTGAATTTAGACACCTTTTAAAAGGTTCTAAATTTTGTTTTACTGTAGGTCAAAACCCCCCAAATCTTTGAATCTGATGCATCTAACTGTAACTGTTACCCTGGACCTTGATTGTTCAAATCCTGGGTCTGTTTGATTACTAAAAAGCCCAGTTCCTTCCACATCACCACAAGCTAACCAAAACTTGATTTTTTTATACTGTATATCACACTGTAGCTACAAAGTTAGTCTCTTTTATACTCATCTTCTCTCTCTCTCTGTCTTTAGTTCTAACACAGCTATCTGTCTGACTGTGTCTTCATGAAACATTTTGGATTTACTAAAAGAGAATACTTTGGCAAAAAAAAAATTCTTCCAGCTCTAATGAACTGATATCCTGTGTACAGAAGTTCTCAGTTATTGCAAGGTTTTGCTTTATGCTATGGACATTTACAGAACAGACTGCTAGTGTACAGAGAGAAACTCAATATTGTTGATCAGAACAACTTTTTCAACATTTAACTACACATGAGGTCTCTCAGGATCTTGGTTTTTTGCTTTCCACCCTGTCAAGAGACCCACATTGGACACTTCAATCTCTGTAACTCACAGGGCTTGATTATTTTTAAACATTTATATTGCACCAGATATCTATAGCTTTTTGTAGTAACTGAAATGCAAATGATGATCTTGACCCAAAGGATGTACACTCAATATCATGAAGCCTACCTTCTGACCATGATATCCCTGGAAAGGATGGTGACAACATAACAGTTTGACACCACTGCATGCACTGTCAAGAAAGCTAAAGACTAAGCAGGGATACAAGATTGGACAAGAGGATCTCAGGATGTCATAGGATTCATACTTTCACTAAAGGAGGAATGACACAGAGACACCATCCACGTTTGCTGTTTGTTTTCTGATCTGTCTTTCAGAAAACACCAATGACATTTTTAGCTGTCTTGTTCCAGTGCTTAGCTCTCTGTACAGTTACAAAAGCCTGTTTACTATTTAATCCAACTCTTGCTCACTAACAGGCTGATTATTTCTTCTGTTTTTCTTCGGAATATGAAACTAACTGATCATTAGTCTTATTATAACAACATTTGAATCCTCTCTAATTTATTTATGTTTTAAAGTATGGGGAAGAATATTTTTTTTGGATGATAGAAATACAACACAACATGATTTGTTTTGTTTTAGATTCTTTAACGGTTTATAATCTTTTAAGACATATTTATACTAATTTTTCAAATGTGAAAGTGATTTTAGAAAATGTTAATGTAACTATTTCAGCATTTCCTAAGCAGAATATTTAATCCAGAAAATGATGAAACAAAATGCTTCAGCATTTTCCCCATTGTCAAAATTCTTTGTTGAATTCGAGTGAAATTTTCATATCACATTGGTCTCCACAAAACTATTTTTATACATGTACTGTTCATCCTCCTCCTGCATATCTTCCTAGTTTGCCTTGAATAACTGATGATTATCTTTAAGTACTTTCTTAGATCGTCTTTACACATATCTTGTAATAATTTATTATAGGCCATATTTTTCAAATTTCCTCATAGGATATCAAAAGGGAGTGTCAAAAGCCTTACTAAAGTCATGGTATCTCATGTCTCTAACTTCTTCATCCGATGGGTCACTCCCCTTCAAAGAAGGAAATTAAACTAATCTAACATGATATGCTCTTGACAAATTTAAGTCTGCTGTTTCCCCTTGTCTTTAAGCATTTACAAATTGATTGTTTAATTACATGTTTCAGTATCTTGCTAGTTACTATCATTAGGCTGACTGTGCTGTAATTCTCAGGTGTTCATTCTTCCTTTTTACCTATAAGACCTAAACTTGTTTTCTTCAGTCCTCTTGAGTGTTACCTGCATTGAAATTCAGTCCTCATTCACAGACCTTGCTGAAGGATTTCAGATCATTTAAACAGAGCTTTGGTAATCTGATTTGTTACATGGAAAGCTATACTGCATAGTCATAGTCCTTCTGTGTGTTGAGAAAGTGGCTTGTCTGGCCTTTGGGTAGGTGGTACAAAAGATGTTTTTGATGTAGTTTTGCTTATTTATTTGAAGGGAACCCTTGGACCAACTGTAGTTGCTCTTTTTGAAACTGAAGGCAAAGTATCATGGAGGCCACCTGTAGATTAGCCTTAATTTCAGCACCAGCCTTTTTGTATGCATGACCTCACTTGGGCTTTTTTTGTCTTTTTTGTTTATGGACAAAGAATTTTTTTAATTGACTCTGATGTTCTATATAATAACTAATTCTTTTTGTTGTTGCATTTCCTCTGTGCCAAGTCTTCACTTTTCCCCAAATGATAATTTCATTTTTTTATTTGGTTGTGAGGATGTGGAGCATTCTCTTAAAAGATTTTTCTCAATTTGGAGGCAACTTACAGATTTTTTTTTTTGTGTCTGTGTCTATCTCTTATTTAAAGGAATCTTTATTGAATTTGTCCTCTGCATTTGTCCCTAAATTCACCTGCCTCTTAACTAATTATTCCTTTAACTTCTCAAAATGAACTTTTTGAAGTAATAAAAATATTCTTTGTCATAGACCTACTTTTGTTTATCCATTCATTTAATTTAAATGCACTAATCTTTATATCTGAGGATATTTCTCATGAGTTTCTTTTCTATAAAGGCCTTGCTACTTGATTAAAATTAACTCTGAAACAGTATCTTCTTGTTATCACTCCTTGACTACTGAGCAAAGAAGTAGGATTTTTTCCCTAGCCTATATCTAGTGATAAAAGTCCCCTATAGTAATAGAAGCATGTTCATTAAAAAGTGTTTATCTATAATCAGCACAGTCATATAGACTTGCCTCTTCCTGACATCTAGGTTTCTCATCCTTTTCCTTCTTACTAATTACAACCTGTACGGTACGTAGCAAGAAACAAACAGCTTGCCAACCCCCCTATCCTCTCTTTTTCTTTTTCTTTCCCAATCCCTCCAATTTTTGCATTTCTCTGTGCATGTGTGGCCAGCGGCGGGTCTGTCTTGGAGCTGGCTGGCATTGGCTCTATCAGACATAGGGGAAGCTTCTAGCAGCTTCTCACCCAAGCACATGCATGTGCATGTGATATGCATACACACACGTATATGCTCACACACATCTTTCTTTCCAAATACACACGTAAGTGTGTGAGGTGATCACTTATAGTGGGATTGTTCCCCTCCCTGCAGGAAAGTTTCTCCTCAAAATCACTGGAGCTACACTGAAGTTGAACATGCAGTGGGAGAAAAGAGCTGAGACCTTTCTGGGTCTCTTGAGTACACCTTCCACATGGGCTAGTACTCACCAACTGGTTACATAAATGCAGGGAAAACTTTCTGAAGTAGAGATAAATGAAAACTATGACATTGATATCAAAATCTGCATTCCATTTTCATCTGGACCCTCACCTCCATTTGCTAAAGAAATGCAAGTCTATTGAGATGTAGAGTTTGGGTTTGGTAGGGCTGGTATTTAGAATAAGGTGAACGTGTGACTGGAACTGCAATTCCCTTTGAAAACTAACTTCTACTCACAGCTCGTTTACTGTGCTGAAAAACATTATTTCCTTTCAAGAAGGTTCATCTGTAGACCAAAAATGTTATTATTATAAACAGTATTGCTTGTTACTAAGTAGAGTTAAAAAACCATACACAGTAACCAATGTTCATAAAGGAGTCTATACTAGGACTCCTTCTGTTTTAAGTGGGCCGTTATAAGTACATATAATGTACTTATTTTAGTTTATTTAGTCCCAAAGTGTATAGAGAGATGAAAAAAGCAGACTGCTTTATAATACAAAATGCACATTACTGTTTCTAGCCAGCATGCATTATAAGACCTTTTAAAATATTTTGCAATTGTTTTATGTCTTTCCATTCCCAGGCTATGCCTTCAATTAGGTTTATGTAAGTAAATGAAATTATGTTAGTGCTGAAGTAGTAAGGACTATATTTGAAGCCAAGTCTTTTCTTGGCCTTTGAAGCTACGTGTGTACAAAACTGTTCCTTCATGTGCATATGGCTACAGATTTGACTGACTCCAACACCTGCACAAACATGTGGTATTATATGCGTGGATTATCTTAGTGAGTGTTTGAATGCCAGATCTCCCACTCATCTACTGGTGGTGTTGAATACCAGGTCACGTGTGGGTGCAAGTGTTTGCACTGCTGGATATGGGAAGGTATATTTGTTAGTGCAACTTTGAAAGTACATAAAGGAACTGGCAGGTTGAAAATCAGGTCCGTGGAGCCGAGTGACAATGGTTGCATTGCTATGGACATCTCAGGTCACTGTGGAACTCTCCAACACACCTTGAGTCATTGTATATCTACACCTAAAATTATCTTGCCTGTGTCAAATTTGAGTTCCGGGAAGTCGCAGTCTAGGTCCCTGGAAGGCTAGGTAGGCAGTGAGCAGGAGCAGTTTCCTACATCTACCCCCCAGATGCCTTCTACATGAACAAGATTCCTGCTGGAAACCATATGTAGGAAAAAAAACCCAAACAACAAACCAACCAAAAAAAAAAAAAACCCCAAGCAAAACCACATGTTTTTCTTCAGCTCTTCACCTGCCTCACACACCTTCATGAATTCCCAGATTTGCTTCCAGGAAGTTTCCAGAGCTTATCTTTGTCTGCCTTTTCCTCTCTTCAGTGTTTTGTGATTTTCTGTCCTCATTTAGCTGCTTGGAACCATTTTTAACAATGTAGAGAGTAATTGTAAAAAAGAGAAAAGTTTTTCCAAAGGAAAAAAACACCTGCAGATTAGAAGCGGCTACTGGCCAGAGTTATATTTCAAAACTGTATTTAATAATAAGGATTGAGCTAGTGGTAACTTGTGATTTCAGTGAAGGCACCTTTAAAATGGAAGTGTTGATCAGATGTGTAAGTCAAGACGCACTGAAGTGTATTGTCAGACTCAGTATGCAGTGTTTGGAGAAGGTTAACAAAAGAAACTCAATTACTATAAGACTAAGTGAATAATAAATTGAAATACCATGATTCCCTTACAAATAAGGGAATTAAGGAGAGAGAGACTATAACAGAAACTTACCCTGATTGACAATGGCGAGCTTAGGAGGTATAGGTCACCTCCTTGTAGACACAGGCAGTGACAATACTAATGAAAGTTTCTGTGTTTGGAAAGCAATCTAGAAACAAATTTACTGAATGGAAAACACAGTACTCTAAGACACAATTATACCACTTGTCTTAAGCCTACTCTGGCTTCTGAAAATGCCTAACACATTAGGAACCTGCTTGGAAAACATCATCTACCATAACACTGTGAGTTTGGCTTATCTCACTTGCACTGACAGCTTTTTGCTGGCCTGTCCTGACTGGGGTCACGGTGATCCCATCACTTTGTATGGCAAGAGGTGTCTCCTTGCCCAGTGTTGACGGAGTAGTTAAGGTCCCTTTAGGTCTGCCATATAGTCATTCAGAAAACCTCCTTTTCTAAACCCACTTACTCCTTTTTTTTTTTTTTTAATTTCCTTTACGTGAGTGCACTCTGCACGTTCTGTACTAATTCCTATCTTCCCTGTTGAAGGACTAATATGCCATGAAGTACGATATCAAATGCTAGGTAAGCCCAGCCTACAGCATTTCTTCACCTGTGGAGGGGAAAGCAGGTATCTTTCTTGGAGCAGGGGGTATAGGACTAGACAGCTCTCTGAGGGGATGAGAAAGGTCATTGCGCAGAGTGACAGAAGGCATCTGTGACTCTCAGCAAGTGTGTTTTATTTTTTATTAAAGTATTTTTTATTTAAAAATATTTTGTTAGCTTATAGTTTAGTTATTTTCTGTGTGATTTCCCACTTGCAAATAATTCATAGGATTGCAAATAATTCACTGAAATACAAATAAATCCCAAATCTTACAATTTCTTCATGTTGTTTAAGCAAATTGCTTTAATGAAAACTCTTATCAGTGTCATAATTACATTTTTTGCAGCTTAAAATACACGTAAATTAGATTGCTGTAATAATTTGTTCCAGACAGAAAACTAAAGGTCTGTAAATAATTAACTCAAAAGTGATCTACTTAATATACTTAGTATTAAGCCAGTAGGAGAGAAAATATATTTATACACATCTATCAAAAGAAGTCAAGCACCTTTTTGACTGAGTGACAGTCAAACATGTACAATTTGGTCACAAGTTTTCTGAACCTGTATCTAAGTGAATTTTCAGCAAATGCATTTTAAACTTCTAATGCTGAAGGCAATTTATTATGCATACCTGAAGAGTGTTGATTTTGTAAGACTTGCATCTTCCTGTTGAATTAACTCTAAATCTGGTACTTATTGAACACGAAAGGCTTTCTGCCAAACCTCATCTGATTTGGTGACATCAGCAGACGTGACAAATCCCATAACTGTACCATCTCCTTTCCTCTGCTATATTTTTATATGAAACTGTACTAAGCAATGGCAACACGCTTTTTGTTTGAGCCAATTTTAACACTTGAACTTTAAATAACTAAGAAGGCAGGAATTTTTGTTTGGTTTCAAACTCATGATCTCTTTACTATTCCTTTGCTTCCTAACTTGTAAAGAATGAAGCAGATGTGTATTAATGAGACTACTTCTTCTTAGAACAAGTTAAGGACTGGCTTCCAAAAGTTATGATCTGCTTTGATTTCTTGTCTAGACATATTTTTAAATTGGAAAAGAGAAAAGGAATGTTTATTGTTTTTTATAGTATGTCAATGTTTTGATTAATGCTGTATTAAATTAAAAAAACAGGAACCCACCTACTTGACACAAGAAAAGTTGTGTTCTGCAATACAAGGATTTTATCTCTCATTGCAACAATCTGATATTCATGTGAGGTTCACACACTGCTGACTGACCCTGATCCTGTCAGAGATCTGTCCTGGTGAAACTAATCAGAAGGGAGTGGCTGATATTTTTGTCAAAGTATACACAAAAAAAGCTGCTGCCTCAAGGTTGTTAACAATCTCCCTTGCATGGAAGAAGAATTTTACTGGAGAAAATTTGATATCCAGATTTCTCCTGAAAATTTTTTCCATATGCAGTGCCTCTCAAGTAATTTCCATTGTGTTTCTTCACATATAGAAAGGAGTTCAGTTCAGGCTGTTTTCCTGGACATGGTGTTTTGCTTCAACCGATACTTGAAAAACCAAACAAGAAAAATGCAGTGAAGCATGATGAGAAAAATCTCCAAAGATTTAGAACATGGATTCCAAAAGTATGGTCCAGATGTAAATTGTCACAGACATATAGACCTTAATGGAATTACACTGATACATGCCAGCTGAAGGTCTAACCCAGAATGTTCATAGGAATACTCAAATGTGTGAAACTGGGCGTACAATCGAGTATAAATTAACTTTCTTGGACAAACCAGATCACATTCATTTGGAAAGGAGCCCCCACTAGTTGGCATTGATTTTAAAAGCATTTTTTGAGCACCTTTTATAGGGCCTGATTCAAACCCAATGAAGTCAGTGGAACAGCTCCCCTTAATGGGTTTGGAATCAGGCGCATCATGAAAACTGTTTCACCATATGTTTCTACAACGTTTAAGCTCACTCGTCCCGTTTGAAGAATTCTTTATTCGGCTACTCACAGCTTGAGATTCTCAGTTCTTTGGACATTTTTCGTTAAATCCGTTCTTGTTTGGAAGGAGCTGGAATGGGAAGAATTCAGTGAACTTTTTAGGCTAGGAAAAATAGTAAGCGTTCTGGGGTTGGCTTGAGTTATGAAGGAATGACCTTTTTTTAATGCTAATTTCATTATGATTGCCCAAACTTTGATTAAAAATATAATATTATGGGTGTGCCAGAGATAGAGAAAAATTTGAAAATATTTCTTTCCAAATTTATTTCATTTTGCAAGGAGGAACAAAATAGAATCCAGACCCTACATTTTGCAAGGTCACAGAAGATCATGTAAGATCATTTTTGGTCTTCATGGTAGCTGTATTGATGAGCCACATCTATTACAGGATGATTATCCTTCAAAATTATAATAATGCACCACTAGAAATGTGGTTTTCATTATTCTTAATACTCTTACTGCAATAAGTGACAGCCATTTGGGGGACTCTTCCAACAAGATCAGTATGATCTTGTAAGGAAGCAGATAACCTTGTATATAAACTTTCTAAGCATCATCCCATCTTTAACAGCTTAAAATCTCCTGTGAACTAATGAACCTCTAAAAAGAAAAACTGGTTATTACTAGAAAGAGCAAATATGAACGGAAAATAAGAAAAACGTGTGTACAAAATTCATGTCTGGAATTCGTTTTTCTGTGTTACAAGGCATTAGTTAGTCTAAACCTAAAAATAAAGACAAGCTGAAAAGAATCCTAATAGTGTGGTTTCTTTTGAACTACAAATTGATACAGACATTTTATGGGGAGGAAAAAAAAAAGTGAGGCAAGCCATCTACCAGTGTGAAACAGTGAACGTATGCTGCAAGTCATATATGAATCCCCTTACATTGGCAATAACTTCCATATTCAGTAGAGGTGGATTGAAAATGCAGTTGATTCATGTTAGTTTTTGCTGTCAGATCATTGCAATTTCAAAGGCATGTCCATGGAGTTATGCACAAGGAATATCTTACTGTGAAAGGGGGAACAGGGCCTGTGGTAATAAAAATATTTACACCCTCACACACAAACACTTTCTTAAAAAAAACAAACAAGCTCCCCCCATCCCCTACTGCAACAGCCAGTTGAATAATAACCAAAAAAAAGAAAACCCAGTGTGGTTAAGGAAAGTTTTGCACCTTTTGGCTAGTCTCCTAGGGTTTAAGGGTTTTATCTTTCTTTATTTAGAAAAAAAAGTTTAAAGACAATGTTTAAAACAAATAATGTTTGTATTGTGTTATCATCTTATATTCTGGACTGTGGCAAACAGCATAGACTTCTGGATAATGGTACTTTCTTCAATCTATTTTGTCTGTCAAGGAACCTTCAAGGTTCTTCACAAAAATATTTAAACATCTAACCATATTGCCATGGAAGGAAGTATTTGCATCAGAACACAAATGTTTAATTGTGTTAATTTATGTAAATATGCATGTGATAGGATTTCTAATGGGCATTCATAATCTCTTAGATACCTTCTTCCTCCATAGCCTACAGCTGCATTAGCGCCCTACCTTCCTGAGGCAGCTGTGGCCCTGTTTCCCTTTGGGAAGTCACCATTTTCAGCTGCACCGCATTTTTGAAAGCCCTATAAAGTGTTTCAGGAAAATCAAATTAATTAGTTTTAGCAACAGGTCTTCGCTAACCCCACTCATTTGGTTAAAATGGATTAGGAAGCAAACTGTATCTGAAAATGAGGGGTTGATAACTTCCAGCAGAGAGTGGTCATGAGCATTAGGGGTGGTACCTGTCTCAGCCCTTATGTAGAAGCCAGCAGAAGCTGTGTGAGTACAGCCTAACTCTCTTAACAAATGCACCCAAAGGTGTCCTCCTGACATAGATGAAACTAAATTAACACTTACATCTAGTGGGAAAGCACATAACTAAAGGGAGAAGTTGGTAGATATTAGCCTATTGTCTTGGTCTGGTTTATGTTGCAGTTAGAAGTCAACTTGATATGATACAGCCCAGCATAAGCACATATGGAATGAAATGTGACATGCAATAAACAAAGTATTTTAAATGAGACTTTTTATATCCCTTAAGAAATAGAAGAAACAGTCACACGCTGCTCGTTAGCTTGTAAAAGTAGACACAATGGCTTGTTTTGTAGGAAATTTCAATTCATGCCCATAAATCAAATAACAACGTAAGCTGTTCTGATTCTAGTTTGTGGGAAAATGTTTAATTGCTTATTTATTTGATTTGTTTTACTAAAATGTATTCTTATAAGTTGTATTCTTACATCTCGTGTCTGCGAAGAGACGTTTCTTAAAGGCATTTTTCAGAATGACTTGGTATCGGTCCAGTGCTCTGATGTCACTGGAACAAAAACAGGACTCTCTGTCTGGATTTATTAGAAGGGGGAAAGGCTCTTTTTAGTTTTCTCTGTTTTATTGCATCTTTCTTGACATTAAACTCCAGTACTCAGTACAGCCTATGCCAGATGTAAAGTCTTTCTTTAAAATACCGTGCCAATTACTGACACATAATGTCATATAAATTATTGTAAACTATTAGATAAAATGCACTGATAAAAACAGGCCCATTAAATACTTGCTCCTCAATTTCATTTCTCCTTTTAAACAACCACATTAAAATTATGAAAGGTAATATATTTATTACATATAGCATATGTTTGCACAGTAAAATAACAAAATATAAACTTAACTCTCCTTATTACTGGTTGTCAAATAAATTTTCTGATAAAGACAGACTTTTAGCAGCTCCTGTAGGCTTTATTACAAGATTACACACTTTCTCTCTAGTATGGTTGCAAGATAAAGGACAGATGTCACAGATCTCTTCCCAAAACAACAATTTCTTCTTTCCCTAAATGACTTATTTTTATCTGCAAGCTGTAAAACTCCAACACAAACTTGTAAACTACATCCCTGGCTTCAGTGCTTCACGATAAGCATCGTATATGTCATTCTGTTAGGTAACATTAACGCATTATATTATCCCCTGTCATAGTGCTGTTAGAGATTGCTTTTGCACATATTGGAGAACAAAGCCTTATTTCCTGTATTCTGTACTTAGGGCTAAAATGTCCACATTACTTAGTTTACAAACATTTAGACTCAATGCTCAAATATAGTATGAGAGTAATTACGCGTATTCACCCATAGTAGCAATCATAAAACCTTATATTCAAGTAAGGCTTTATATACTTAATTCTTCTATTCAAGGTCAAAATACTTTTATGGTTGTTAGAGAAACAAAACAAAACAAAAATTATTTTTAAGTAGGCGTCTCCAAAGCATAGTTTGTTTCTATTTGTAAATCCATTATTTCAATAATCCTCAGTATAAGCAACAAATACCTTCATATAGTTAACGTCAGGCAAAAGATCGCTTGGGATCTCAGACATTAGAGAGAGAAATATACTTTAGCCAGTCAAACTAGGTATAGAAACTTTTGGCTTAATTACAGAAGGGTTTGGGGTTTTTTTTGAGATTTCTGAAACAATGTTTCTGAATGAGCACGCTCAAAATATGGATATATCTTTGGGTAAATATCTGTTATAGGTTCTTTTAACTTCTAAACAACCAGGAATTAGATCACAGTGAATGCCAGGCAATTAAAAAAAAAAAGTAGGTAAATCATCACAACAAAAATCTTCATGATAATAAGTAATCTATTTGTTAGCTTTTTGGAAATTTTGAATTTTTTTTGAATTGTTAGCAAGCCATACAGCACAGTTTCTCCACCATGCGTGATTACATTGGCAGATCTAATTTTGAGCCATATGTCATACTCTGGGCACTGTAATTTCAGTGGTTCACTCAAGCCAATAGTTAAGAGCATGAGTTTGTAGTTTAACTGTGCTCAAAGAGTTTGCTTTAGAGCTCTGTGAAGAGTGTGAGAGAGTTAGTTGCTCTGGTGAGTTTTTTGCTACTGTTTAGACAGTAAGTTTGAGCACATATAATAGATAATGTTCCTACAGCTACTGGGGTGAAAGACATTGCAAGTAAATGGAGGACAACAAAGCCTGGTAAGAGATGTGATAACCTGTAGTTTAATCAGATTAGGAATACCTGAAAGCATCTGTATGAATCACTGTTTCACATTAGTTTCCCAAATTCTTACACAACAACAAATAAGGCATTAGCATGTAAGAACATTTAAGAGGAAAACAATGGCTCCATTCCTAGTGTACCATAAGCTTGAAAAAACTATAAATCCTAGGGTTTCTCAGAACAGATTTTTACAATACATATAATGAAAGAATTTGTAGTTTAGGATAAATAAGGAAAGAGTAAAGCTATCATATGAAAAAGAAGTCAGCTTATTTAATGTAGTAAAACAAAGGCTAAAAAGGGACATAACTCTTCCTCATAAAATATGAACAGCTCAATAGTAGAGAGGGAAAAACAATGCTGGCACAGGAATAAATAGGAGAAAACTGACCATTAATAAATTAAAGATGAAAATTGGAAGTCTGTTTCTTGCTTTCTCTGTAAAAGCCCAAAGAAACAAACTAGTAGGGGTAAAAAAAGTAGCTGGTTTTGAGGAAAAAAACTGTATCAATTTAATTTAAATTTAAGATTTACATTTTTATGCTGAGGAAGATTGACTCAAGATACCAGATATTGTGGAAAAAAATGGGGGATTTCAATCAGGAAAGTATGTTTTGATCCCCTTTGCATTTGAAATTAAATTACTCCATACAAAAGTCATTGTTTCATGTTCAAGTGTTTCATAGACACAGTAGATAATTGCATTTAGTTTCACACTAGATAGATTGCTTCATATGGTTAGAATAAAATTATGTTATTGCAAAAATTTCCTGCCTAAAATGGTCATAAAACCTCCACTCTACCATTGGGTTTACTGAGGCTGAGCAATTTTAACCAAGAGAGAAGAGGGTTTGGGGCTGGGTTTTTCATTTAAGTTCTTGTATTTGCCTGGAGCTACATAAACATATGTGACTCATCATTTAAGAAGAAAAAAAAAAGGGGGAGAAATTATTTCAGCTATCACTACGTAATGAACTTACTGTGAACCAGTAATTGTGACATTAACCATTTTGGATTTGAAGTAACCAGAGACCTTCCACAGATGCCAATGGAAACCTTATAGTCAGAAGTATCCTAACAAGACACAAGTGGGCTAGCAAGATGTTTTAAAGACAAGCAATGAAGATAAAAATATAATTTATTTATATCTATTCCCCTCTCCTGTCTCTCACAACTAGGAGACAGGCAAATGTATGTTTGTTTCCCCGTGCTGCAGCACAAATTTTTTCTTTAAAAAACCCCAAGAGTGAGACTGGAGCTTCGCATTGGTTAGAGCAGAGGACTCAGTATCAGATTTCCTTTTTTACCACTTTACCTCATGTTTAATTACACCCCCTACTTCTTTTAGCTCTCTTTGGGATAGAAAAGAAAAAAGATTGCAGCATCTTAATAATGGAAATTCAGGAATTACACTGCCCTTTCTCCCTGCCAAGATGTGGTTGTCCCACAGGGACTACTCAGAGTTTTCTGAGGATAAGATGAAAACTTCCAAGGAGTGGGTTGTGATGTGCATATACCCAGGAGCATTGTCCCAGGGCTGAATTGTTCTTTTCCCATACCCTATACCACTTCTCACATTTGAGAATGCAGAATGTCCTCAGTCATGTCATTTAAATTTGACTGCAGTATCCCTTAGAAAGGGACATGTTTTATATTTTAGAGACTGCTATAAGGCTTGATTAACAAACATCTTCATCTATTCCCAATATTGTATGAAAATCATTTACACGTTGGTCCTAGAGTGGCATATTGTCTGTGTTATTCATGTCAACTAGGCATGTATTAGACCCCATGGGTTTTCATAGTTTCTGTTGTATATTACTGGTCTTATGAAAAACAGCGTAATTAAGGCCTTGCACTTCTTAATGTATGTGAAAACATTAACTCGATAAGGTGCTGAATATCAAACAACAAATCTGAGGAAGATAAAAGGAAAATGTATTCTCTTCATCTGAATAGAAGGCACAGATCTTTGAAAGCACATGGGCCTAACGTTACAAAACACCAAACACACTCTCAGGTGATAGAATTTAATTAGGACAGACAATCAATTCCCACGACCTTTGGATTTGTTTGTCACGACTTCTCTTTATTGTCCAACATTTGAACTGAGTATGTATCCAGAGGAATGAGTCTAATAGTTAAACCCTTTTCATTTTCTTGTTGTTGTTTTGGGGGTTTTTTGAAGTTCACCACATGAATAGTTGAAAATTGGCACTGCCAGTTAGAAAAAAACAGAACCAACAGACAGCAGAAGGGGAGGGAACTTGTACTGATTCTCCAAAGTTTCTGTTGTCTTCTTGAGAAAGACATGGGAAGCAGCTTGGTAAAAAGAGGCAGCAAGCCTCATCCTAACTACCCAGCTTTTGCTTTGATTGCTTGCTCCATAGCACTGATGCTCCAGGATATTACATTTGCTTAGCTGGGATTCCTGAAAATCTTTTTGGAATTTCAGGCTTACGGAACATAGTATATTCTGTGCTTTGCCCTCCCTCTTCCTTCACCTCTCAGAAGTAAAAAAGTTCCACTTGGGAAAACGTATTCACTCTTGTCTTCTATTTGGGAACTACTTAAAAGAGAAAAGAAATCTCAAGCAGCCAGTGAAGTAACAAAAGCATTTTTGGTGTACTGGCTCCTTGAGAAGTTTACAAATCTGATCTTCTCAAAAGAAGCATTCCTTCAGGAAACAGAAAGAAACTTTCTTTAAAATTCATTCTCTTAAAGCACAGTTATTTGTCACCCTGTTAAATGTGGTTAAAACATTTTCCAAAACTGTTTAATAACAAACATTGCTTTTTTCTTAAGCATCAAAAGTATGTACTGCTAACATATTCTCTGAAGCCAATAAATACCAGCTGATCAGCCTCGAATCCTTTTAGGAAGTTTAAAACAGCTGTGCTGCAAAATGAAGTGAGAAAAGCAGCAGGAATAGGCTTTGGCAAGCCTGGATTTGTTCATAATGAAACAAAGTAAAGGTTCTAAATTATTTCAGTGCTGGTAACCTGCAAGCTGTAACTCCAGCTATTCACTTCTGTGAGTGAATAGCACGCAAGAATGACCCAGCAGACAAATGAATTCGGCTGCAATTGGGACACAAAAAATGTGATCCCTTTATCAAAGTTATTTGTAAAATAAGAGTTCATATACCTTGCGGACTTAAAATATGTCAGTTAGATCCTCCTGAACCATTTGCACACTCAGAAAACTGGAAGGAAATTAATCCCTGACAGAAATTAAAGTGTGCTTATTTAATTAGCCTGAGAGAGAAGAGCTATTAATAGCACTTGAAGACATTGTATAACAAGAAGCATTTCATCCTAAGTATTGTTTTTTGAATCAACGCTACTCATGGGATGTGATGTTTCAATAAGCAGGTTGTAACCACCCAGTGTGCTATTGGGTTTGCTTTCATAGGCAGCCAACCTTATCTTCAGTGTCCTCATTCCATTGCTAGGCATATTCAGTAGCCAACCTTATTTAATGGTTTATTTATTTTGACAGTGACTATTGATAATTGTTTCTCATTTAACAACAGCTTACAGATTCAGTAAAATGTTGTGCTGCTGACTTGAATATTAGCTGTGGCTTTGGCACCTTCTTTTTCCATGGATTGATTTCTGTCAGCATACATGGACAGCCTTATTTCAGAAAAGTAATACAGGGAGAATGGCTTTTACTTTGTTAAATCTCAGTTTCAGATCTAACTTCTGCAATAATTCTTTGAGAGAAAGAGGACATAACCTTATTTCATGTTCAGAGGAATAAAAGCCTACCAGATTCTTACAATCGTGGAAAGAAATAGACAAGTGTTTGTTACAATTCCAGCTCCTTTCTTTGATCTTACTGAATAAAGTTCAAGAGTAATTTCTCACACAGCTAGTGTGTATAAGAAATTTAGTTCCAAGCATTGGCCAAAATGGCAAATCACCAAATTAAGTTTTTTTAATCTTCTATGTTAACTAACTGACTTCCTTACAGACTAGGTTCCAAATGTGGATTGCTTAGTCTTTCAACTGAAGAAAATTATAATTAGCCTATTCATGATTTTATGCCAACCTGAAAGTGGTCTGTCATCTCAAAATGCCAATAACATCTCATTGTTTATTTCAAGAAAGCAGTTGGATGAAAAACGTTACTGGCCAGCACTTAACGCTACTATTTCAATATACACTGCGTGCAGTTTCTCCAGGTCATATATTGCACCATCTATCCTCCAGTGCAAATGTACTCTTCTGTTTAGGTCGTTTCCTTATGAAAGAATGTTGAAAATTTTTTTATTCTCTCTTTTTACAAAGCTAATGTTCCAGAAAGTATCAAGTGAAATGATGCCAAGTGTATATTATCATTCAAGCAACTCTGGACAGTCATTCATGGATATGTTTCTTGGCACTTTCTGATCTCCTCCCAAAAACATTCCTGCTCCTATTGAGGCTCTTGTTGAAATGCCCTTAGAAAATAACGAGATGTAGGACAATACCTCACCCTTTGCCCAGAACTATCCAGTAGAAACATCATCATAAGAATCAAGAAACTTGGCTTCTCAAAGCTTAAACTCTGTTCGCCCTTCTCTGTTCACACTAGCTGTTATCAGCTACTTTAGGCAGAATGAGATTTCTGGAGACCAGAAGTTCTTAAATATTGTTTCCTTGTGCTCCCTCACATACACCCTGTCAGAATTAGGGACTCAGGGGTTGGTTCCCCATGGACCAGTTCAGGAGGGCACATAGTTAGAAGCCACTGGGAGAAGAATCAGAGGCAGGGCAGAACATGTGAAGGTAGAATTAATCCCAGAGGCAGAGCAGGGTGAGAAATATTCACCAGACAACACTGAGGTTAAGAGCAGAGAAAGCTTATGGTTACCAGGAGCCTTTTAAGATCTCAGTGCTTCAGGACTTGATCACAACAGCATATCTGACCAGGATAGTTTCCTCACACCCAGGAGCTCCTTATTTGCACCACAACTGGAGCCATCTAGCCATAACTTTGTGCTTTGTCTCTGACCCAGACACCTCTTTCCAGTTATAATCCTTCATTTCACACACAGGACCCCTGCAGCAACACTTCTTCCCAAGCTTCGTATCTCACTCCTCTGTTCCACAGAGGGAGCTGACTCCCCCACACACTTGCCCCTATGTAAGAATGGCTATGGTCATGGGTTTAGTTTCCTGACAAAACAAGAGAATTAGAAAAATTCCTATTAGAAATAAGAAATTGGCCTTAGCACAATTACTGGCTTCTATTTGGAAGAAAAAAAAATGGGTAAAATTCCCAGCTGCTAGAAGACAATATGGCCTGCCAACATTTCTACTTAATCAACTGATTTTTATTCTTGCCTAGGTAAACTCTGTATGATACCAGATGTGTATTAATCTGTTAATTTTTTTTTAATTAAAAAATAGTCAGCACTTATAGACACTTAGCTGGATGAGAACACCTCTTGAAAACATAATACCTCAGCATGCACAGGATCCACATTCTGACACTGTATTTCTAGTGCACAGCCCAGGGAACCCAGAGGGTTAGCTACAGACATAATGACTTGTAGCTATCAGATCCAGATTATACTAAATTCCTCACAATCTCTGATCTAGGAAACATGGCGGGGTAGGTAGAAGCAGAGATAGGAATTTGCCAATATACATCATATGCATTTCCAAACTGGTGCCTGTTGCCTGGGAGATGCTATCATGTATTCTTAAGGTTGTGCAGAGATTTTGGCAGCTGTAAAAGACTGTAGCACTAATCTTTGTTGTAAAAATCTTCAGGAAGGAATTGCAAGTAAGAAAGAGCTTAGGCCGTTGAGTCCTTAAATCAGCATCAGTGACAGTAGGAATCAAGAGCAATAGAAATATGCAAGGAGATTACAAAAAATCTCCAAAGTAAAAACATATAAAAAATTCCTCTCTGGTTAGGACGGTCATGTCATTGCCAACTTTAGCCCAATGAAAATAAAAGTTAATAAAGTTCAGAGCTTTCTGATTTTTTTTTTCAAATGTTCTGTTAGTATATATGTTCAATCATTTCCAATGGATGAAGCTGCCAGGTCAATTTAATGGTTTCTGAAGGACCCATCACGTTTCTTTGGGTTTTGCCTTTGCAAATCACTAGCAGAGTAGCTAATGTAGATGACAACAGCCTGACCTACAACAGGCCTTCACAGAAAATAATCAGTGAAATGCATGCTCAATTAGCTATATTCTGCCTCTTAAGGAGTTCTTTTCAATATACAAGTTCTCTAATGTGACTGATTCAAGCTGTAAACAACTCAGAACATACAGAACATATATTCTCTCTGCCAGATGGTTAGTGCAGCAAAATTCCCAGCAATCAGTCTTCAAGTGATCTCCATCAACTGTTTTGAAAATAAGAAAAAAAAAAATTCAGAATTGTTATTCATTCTGTACTATCATCTTGAAAAGAAAGGAAGTTCAAGTGTATGGTCTTAATAACTTTAAGTGATAGATAGCTTATCAGTAACATACCCAGAAACTTGTGGCATCAAGTATTAGATCCAAGAATACTTTACAGCATTTTAAGTTGCATCACATCTTACCTTGGTTATATGTTTCGGTCGTCTTTCTCTTTTTTTTTTCCTTTGCCCTTCTACTGAATTTACTATATTCAGTATCATTTATGACGGATGATTAGTAGTGACTAAATGTTCACAATTAGTAAACTTGCATCTGTATGATGCGTGTATTGCACACAATACGGAGTTGGTACTGGGGGCACTTAGCATAATATAAAAAAAAAAAGAAAAAAAAAGGAGAATGTACTGTATAATCTCCCTCTCCTCCCAACATACCTCTGCTTTAAATAGCAAAGAAACATTTACACAGGGTTATTTTGTAAAAAATAGGAATGACATCTTGTTTGATAGGACTGATGTTCTCAATAGTTAACAGCTTCTGAATACATAGGACTGAGACATCTGAATCCTGGTGATGTTTACTGGACTCTGTTTTTCCTTTGCAAAGTCAGTATGGAATGCAGTGTGGTAAAGCTTCATTTTGGGGAATGCAAAATTCATGAACATTGCCCACACAGGCAGAGCCATGGTGGGCCCTAGGGCACAGAGTACAGGAGATCAGCTTGGGACTTTTTCAGCTCAGGAGTAGGACCAAGCAGAGCCATCTTCCCTCCTCCTCCTTTACTCTACTCCATACTAGGGGTCCTCCCCTCTTCTAGGCACGGAGATTAGCAGGAGTCCTCTGAGCAGCAGCAGCAGGAGGAACCAGGACATGCCACAGCATCGCCTCATTGCTGCTTGTTTCCAGCATGTTCTGACTAGAGTCAGATGGGGCACAGCCAGACCGTGCTGTTGCCATCAGTGCTTTCTGACACCTGGGCCTCCCAGCCCCATGTGAGTGGTGCCCTGGGTGGGTCCTTTCAGGTACCTTCACCACAGGGCTGAGTTAGACCTTGGAATTACTGAAACAAGTGGCAAAACCTGGTCAGCTTCAGAGGAAGTGCCCTGTTTTACTGTGAATGTGAAACTGAGTACACCTCAAATGAGCTGTCTAAGAACCAGGTGTCTTCCAAGCTAGCTGTCAGTGTAAGAGACAGAGAGCACCAGAAGGTGATTCACTGCATGTGAAGAGCGTACCTAAAATGCGTGGAATGAGTCACCCTCTGAAGATGCTCTTTTCTCTCTTTGCCTCTCTCCTTGGACTACAGAAAGAGCTTAGCCAAGAGAGTAAGCACCTAACACATAGATGGTCATTGATAGGTGCAATAAGCCCCGCCTGACTCTATATCCTTGCCTCCACCAAAATGACTGATGGAAACAGGGTTCATTCATTAGCCAAAGCTACGTCTGAGCAGGCAGAGTTTTCTGTTGAGCTGCTCCTTTTGTGCTCCATTTTATTTTGTAGGAAGCAGCAGTTCAAGTGAATATCTTGTTGCACTATTTCTGCTCTCATTCCCTATAGAAAAGGCATGTCTAAATTGTAAAGAATTGCGTATGCAATTAACTTACTCTAATTTCCCTGAGAATAAGAAATAAATTACTTTGATAGGAGTAAATGTTATTTTCAGTAGGCTCATGTATTTTGGCCATTCATTAGGCATGCATGTTGGTTTTTGGTGCCTCGTGACCTTTTTGACATGAAAAGACACGCTTTTGTTGTTCAGCTACATTAGCAATTCTGAAACTTATGTCTTGATCGCAGGTTCCTATTGTTCATCAGGAATCTGTGTTATACATTCCTCAGTAGAAAAAAACCCGCAGTCAAATCTCTTGTGGGAACAAAATGTGTGTCTTAATTTTAACTGAGACAATGCATAGCAAACTGTTCTTTAAACTGTAATTATTAGGCCTAAACAAGCAGCCATTGAAGACATCTACATTGTTGGTACCCTGGTGAGATCACTTGGAAAGCCAGTGGTTAGTGGTGTAAAACAATATGCTAAAATGCCCAGAGGAATTAGGGCGCTTCTTTAGTGTTGCCTGTAAACTTTTCTTATTGGCTTGCCTTTTCTTGTATATGCCACTCATAATTAACTACAGCAAAAGAGGGCCCAGCAAGGAAAAGCAATTTATCTGAAAGCCTCTATTCTTTTCTCAAAATGTATCAAGGCTTATTTTGTACTTCCAGTTGGCCAGCATTTCATTTTTGTTTGCAGAATAATGATATGATTGTCTCAAATAATAGAAGAGCTTCTAGGGAAGCTCATAGATGCTATAAATTTGCACTCCTCTTTGCTGTAGCAGCTTCCAAACTGGTAAGGAGCCACTGCCCTTCCTGCCTAGAAGTGAGACGCATGTATGATCACAGCATTAATTACTGGATATTTCAGCAGGCTGTCTCCTGTGATAAAAAAAATTAGGAGCTTTGGATCTTTTTGGCAACAAAATAACCAGTAAGTGGTATCATCCGTATAATGCCATCTATGCTAGTATCCTGCATTCCTTTGTCTGTAGGAAAGTAATTTCTTCCTTCATCTGTTGGAGACAACGTGTTGCTTCCAGTTTTCTTGAGGACAGTTCTTAGTATTGGGGAAGTTTCTGGACTTGTCTAGCTTCTGCACCAGGCAGAGTGTTTGACATGGTAGATATTGTCTAAAAGGATCGTGTATGCAACAAGTAAAATATATTAAAAGAAGTAAAAGACTGTGTAAGTGACAAGTACGCAGATCAAAAGCTATTCTGCAGAAATTATGAGCCCTGAGAGCAAGGTTAAGTAAAAGCCCTGTGCTTGACTGCTTTTCCATGTGAGCTTTCAGAAACTGGTCAAGCAGAGATGTCTTGCACTGGCCTGAGGAGGAATCCACTGTTCGTAAAAAAATGTTACACTTGTGACTGAGACTTGGGCTTGCAGGAATCTGTATTTTCCCAGTTATGTTTTGCTTTTTAAATGTCAATGTCAAGTTGCCTTTAAAAAGAGGACAAGCACTCCCATAGGCACAAACATAAAAAGACTACGGTGCTTTCCTCTTAACCGCACCTTCACTGGAGTGTCTACATGTTTGGTCTAGACGGTTTCATCAGTGCCTTGTCCTCAGTGCCAAATGTCAAAGGCACATCAAGCCTGAACAAAAGTCCACTGAAATCAGTAGAAATCCCTCCAGTAACTTTAGTGAGCCCTGGATCCAGCTGTTAACGTACAGGTCATTGCCAAGATGAACTGAAGAGGCGCCTGCTGCCAGTAATATACTGACTTCCTTAAGACTTGTATGTTTATTAAAAAAAAATAGTATGAATCATTCTGTTTCCTAAGCGGTACACAAAGAAACGAAGTGAATTTTTCAGACTGAAAGGAAAAACGCTGGAAAATAATAATTATTGCAAAAGAGAAGTTATTGTTTAAAGCATAGCACTTCTGTGATTAGATTAATACCTTGCCTTCCTCTCCTCCCATATGTATGTGCTTGTCAAATGTGCAAAATGCATATTCAAAGTTATTTTGAAGTTAAACATACCAACGGTGTTTGTAAATCTGCAAGCAGTTCCACCTCCTGTGCCCTAAGTCAGCCTAACCAAGGTTATTCAAACTGAATTTCAAGTGACTGTTTCTGGGTTAAGACCCCATTCTGCTAATTTTTAGCAGTTCAGAGTAATTATTTTGGCAGAAGTTATAAAACAATGAAAACAGACTTTATGTAGTGGCAAGATGACAAACACTTCTGAACTCTCACAGGACTGACAGTGAGCACTACTTAAGTGCTGTCTGTTCCAGAGATGAAAAAGCTGCTTCTTATGTTTGGGTTTGCAAAATGACCTGCATTATCTTCATTTTGTCCTCAACTAATCATTCAAGTGGTTTACAACATGTCATTAAAGGTAAAGGGAAACTGTTTAGTGAATTGTTAGCATGTACAAAATGTTTGTTTTGCTTAAATAACATTCCCACATAAACGATGTTTAGAGTCACTGTTTAGCAAAAGGAAAACAACATTGGACTTTAAAAACACGAAGACCCACAGCACAGATAAGTGAAAACTGCAGTGATTAGCTGTGTACTGAATGCAGTACCTATATTTGGCAAAGACAAAGCTCCCAGCATCTAAATGATGGTCAAGAACAAGACGACTTTTTCCAAGTCAAAGATTTAAAAGATTTTTCCTTGCACAACTTAAACAGCATTTCTTTAATTGTATGTGCCATCTACTTCTCGTGGAGTACCAACCATATTGTCTTGGTTTATCTGCTGACCTAGACTGCCAGGTAATAATTCTTTTCACTTAAACCTCTGGGAGAAATGAAGAGAATGGGTGAATTATTTTAAACAAGTTCCCAATCTACGGTTATCCAGCCTACACCACCGAGTACCAGTCCTCACTATTGATTCCACTTCTCATTCCAAAGTGGATTAAAAATCCTGTGTTGCAGTCTGATACCTTAAAGTGCTATTGCCTTCTGTTGAGAGAGCAATATAGTAGCTTAACATTGGCTTTAAATAGACACGTTTCTATCCTTTCTCCACATAGGCAGAAGGTGGTGTCTTGTCCTCTCAAATAAATCATGTAAGGGATGGTTATAAATCAGAATGCTAAATCTAAGGATGCAACGTTATGGACATCTACCTTCCACCCCTTTTCTCTGCACTAGTGATACTGTAGGAAAAAAGACACTGACAGAAGGAAGTTTCCCTCCTATCCATCACTGCAGGCTAATCTCGTGCCCGCACATGCTGCTGTAGCTGTCTGCTAGACTCTGCTATTGCCCTGAATTATATTCAGTTCTGAAACTGCCAAACCTTCCTGTCTGCTTTACTTGCACATTTCCCCTCAAAGCATTTTGTTAGACTTGTTCTCTGCCGTTTGAGATGTCAAACCTTCATTGACTAGTAGTTTTTCAGTATTTGTCACACTTTCTCACCTTCCCAGACCCACGCTGGGGTCAGGACACTCCTTAGACATAATACCTTGGCACCAGAGTTGCATATTCATCACTCAGAGAAACACTACAAAGCAGCATATCTAGAGGCAGTCCAAAGGTGACAAAAGTTGCCTGGGTAGCCAGTGAGAATAAGATAACGCTGTCACACAGAGTGGGTGAGACCCTACGCATGTGCTCTGTATTTGAGATAAAGTTGCTTGTATTTGGCAGTGTTCCAGGCTGAATACAGATGCCGGACAGGACACGACTGGAGAAAAGATCATCAGGGGCACCAGCGTACCAGCTTCCATGAAACTAGAGAGGTGGATGGGTGGATAATGAGCTTCAGCTTCCCACTTAGCCCTGCAGACACGTGATCCATCAGCCATAACATTTAGTGGTGCAGCACCATGGTAAATGCAGCTATGAGTGTAGATGTACGTGTTTCTGTACCTCTGTGAATGGTGTACATATTCCTTTCCACATTATCATCAGTATCCCAGCTTAAAAACAGTGCAATACCCTCTTATGAAAGCCTGCAGTGTCTACTTCTGAATCTGAGATCATACAAACATTCCACAATTGTGCACATAGTTGTATTGCAGCCATTTTTGCAGAACTCACCGTGTCTGGGCAAAGTTTTTCATAATTTCTTCTGCACTCAGTGGTGATGTCAAGGGAAACCACCTCCTGTGTTGTGTTAATAACATTTGTGCCTATGGCAGTCCTTGAAAGACAGATGGGATCTTCAGTCTGGGTATACAGGGAACTCTAACACTCAGTTGTTTCATTTTTCATGATTAACTTCTTGCTTTTTATCAATCTAGCATTGTAATCCAGATTGAAGTGCTGGAATGAAGTCAGGGCTGGCTTAAATAATGAAAACTACAGAAATAGAGTACATAATGGTGCACTTTGGAAAAGGTATGAAAAGAGAGGTTAGATATACTAAAATTTTTGGCATTGTTCCTAAATTTAGAATAATCTATTAATTGGATCTTAAACGTATTTAAGTGCATCATGAAGAAATAAATAGGGATCTGCTCACCAGTGAGGCCACTGTCACTGTTCGTTCTTGTGCACTGCGTCACCCTTCAACAGGAGTGCTTGACCTGCACTTGCACGAGGCTTCTGGTTTATGTGCTCATCTGTACAAATGAAAGTCACAGCGTACCACGAGCACATCTTACTGGTCTTAATACTGGAGAGATATTTTGTGAAATACTAGTTGCTGATTAAGTTAGAGTAAGCTGAAACATACAAATCCTAAAAGCAAAAATCCCAATCAAAACACTGAGTTGCTCAAAGCTGATATATTATAGGTATCTTCTAAACTCAGTCAAACCTGTGATCAGCTGCTGGTGCTTTCAGATGTCCTCTATTGCTGTGATCAGGACTATGGGGAACATAAAATGAATGGTCACCACAGGAATCCTTTTTCTTCACCTTTGAATCTAACATCAGTGTTCAGAAGCGGAACTGCACTTTCATCCTCTATCTTGTAGAGTCATGCCACTTCCCTTAGGCTTTATGGGAAGATGATAGTGTTCACAAATGCCTGGACCCATTCCTCCTTGCCTTTGTAGCTATGCACATTCATAGATCTAAAAAGCCAGGGGGACCATATGGATGCTCTAGCCTGACCTCTCGCATAATACAGGTCATAGACTAATTTACCTTGGTACTTTTCATCAGGTCCAGTAAGCTGTGGCAGAACTACAGCATATATTTTAGACATTATCTCAATTTAAAGATGTCAAGTGGCTACATGATTCACTCTGTCTTTAGGTAAGTAGATCCAAAATTTAATTTTATTCACCTTTCAAAAACTGTGCCTTATTTCTAGCTTGAATTGCTTTAGTTTCAGCTCGTAGTCACAGATCTTCCCACACGCTTATCTGCTAAGGAGGCCTTTACTATCATACACGTTTCCCAGGCAGGCATTTCTAGATCCTACTCAGCTGAAGTCTCAACTTTCTATACTGTGACCTTCAAGCATCAATTACAATTATTTAAAAATAAACTGCAGTCAGTTAGTGGGATATTCACACTTACAGCTGATTAAGACACAAACAGCTAATAAATGTTTGTTAGCTAGCAGAACTCCAAGTATACAGAGGAGAATGAAAGAGCTCCAGAACTAATTTGGAAATGTCCTTTCTTGCTGTCTGCATCCTGATCCTGAAATAGCACTGGAGTTGTTCTGCTAACTGCTGCCTCTAAAGATTTCTGGTTATGTCCCGTTCAAGATCCACAGCCATGCATGGCTTGGCTTTATTTTTATTCGTTGTCTTCTTAGAGATAATCCATTTTTATCCATTGCATTTGCGTTGCTAGAATATTTAATTTATCTTTGATGAAACTGAGAGGGTCAAAAGATGAGCCTGGGTAAGAGAGCACAGCTCTACTAATACCAACTTGATGGGTTGCCAGCTGTAAATCTGGACCAAACTGGCTCTCAGCTTGACAACTGTTTAATGCAGTCGATCCATGAAAGCACAGTCTTCCTGATTTTCAGCTAGTTGTCTGTGACAGGGAAAAGACAGCTGACAAGCTGAGCATGACGGTGTTGGCTGCAGGATAAACAAATCATATCTGTCTCTAAAGCTGTAGATCTGTTTCTCATTGCGAGCCATTTCTCGACAAATTCTATCACAAATAAGCACCAGTTTTCAGTGAAAACCCATGCCTGCTTTAGCATATCTTGTCACTTATCCTGAGATAGAGCATACAGTGCTGATCAAATGTATCCATGCAGGAATACATTATTCCAACCCTGCTCTATTAAATGGATTTTCTTTTCTACACTATTGATGGGTTTAGACACAAACGTGAATTTCATAAATAAAGGTACATTTCCTGCACAGAAAGGCAGAAGACTGTATTTCTGTGTGTCTGGATCACTTCTTCCTGTGAATAGGCACATCTTCGTTATTTAAAAAAACCCAAACCTCTCTATATCAGCTGTAGATAATGCTGTACTGTTATGGAAAAGATAATAAGGCATAAAACCCTCACTTCTTCTGGAAAACACTGCGCATTTTGAACGTGGTTAGTCATGAACCATCATAGAGCATTAATGTGTATTTCCCCTCCCTGCCTGCTTTGAAGCAGTGGTTGGAAAAAATGATGATAAATCAGATTAGAACTGTGAAATCACATTGCCATTTTTATATGCTGTCATTGCTTTGGTGGATGAATAGCTGTGAAGGTAAGTGCAGCTATATCACGTACCTCTGTTCCCTTCTCCACCCTACCACCCACACTCAAGTTCTGATTCAAATGCAGCCTGACTCCTCCGGGGCTGTCCAGGAAATTGCCACCCAGAGATTTCCGTAGTGTTCACAGTCAACACCACCGAAGGAGAAGGTAAAGGTTTGTTTGGAGGGAGTGCCTTAAACTGCTCTTTTTATTCAGTCAGTAACGGATGCCTTAAGCCTGCTTGTGATCTGTCATCTCATCATTATCAAAGTTTTTGGCACTGTACACATTCCTTCTTTGCTTATGTACAGTCAACATCTGTGTACATATACACATAGCCTTTCTTACAGTGAAAAAAACCCTGCAAAAGTGAACGTTCATTTTAAGAGAAACTGCAGAAGTAGCACCGTGTAACATGCTCATTAGGATTTCTGGAGCTGCCTTACGATATCTGTATCACATGTTACAGGAATCCCTCCACACTGCTTGTTACTGTATGAGAGAGTAAGGTCCTTTCTTGTAATTCACTTGCCAATATATATAAAAAACTTGTTAGGAAATGGCTGTTTGAAAGGCAAGTGGATGAGGAGAGACCCTAGAACTCAGCTCAGTAATTAGTTGTTATTCTTTCTATGATTACTACAACAAAACCTATACAAGAAAAGTTTACTTTTCCAGAAACTGTACCATGGTGTGTCCAAACATCGTAAACACAGTACAGTCATAACCCTTCCAGATGATCTTCCTTTAACAAGAGATAGTTATCAGGCCACTCAGTCATTGGCTGTATTGTACACACAGCTAGAAAACTTGGCTAGAGACAGAAGTGATCACTTTCAAATGCAAAAAGAAGGAAACAGAAGAACAAACCTGCAAAAACCAGAAATGCCAGCCTGAGGAGAAAGGGAGGAATCAAGGGAGTTAATGTGAGGAGACCACGCAGGAGCCAAGGTGAATCGTACATACTTTTGGGACCTGACCTTAAGTTACCGTATTCCTTAGGTTGGCTCAGAGGTGAATTTTTAGGTAGAAGAGTTTGGAAAGTTGCCGTGAAGCACACAAGCTCCATGCATGAGCTATGGAGATGATAAGGGGGGAAGATGCCTCAGGTAACTATAACAATGCCATAGCTGTGACCTCTGCTGAGCAGCTTCTGAGCAGGCAGATTTATGTACCTGCTTCCCCTGTTAAATAAGAAACTTGGTACCTCTTAAGCTCCTCAGAGAACCAGAGACATGCTCACTTAGAAAGAGATTTTGCATCTTTTCATTCTAAAGGCACACTGGTGCCCCAGTGCTCCCAGGGGAGTGGGAAGGGTAGGGAACAAGTGACACCTTCCCCTCTCCCTGCCCTTGCAGGACAGAGGTGGAAGCAATAAGGATGAAGACTGGAATATGTCTCATACAGTTAGCTAGTATCAAGCATTTTATTTCACTGCTCAGATGATTATTTCCTAGTTTAGATAAAACAAAGTGGGATTTCCCTCATTTCATTCAGATTCGTCAAAGAGCACTCTTTGACAGCAGCTAGGACTCGTTTAGAGACGTATGTAAAGCCACTCTTCTGGACTGCTGCTGAATATTAGGGTACCCTGTTAGAAGTGTCAGAAGGCACAAACAAGGGAACAAAAGTAGTTTAAGTCCTTGACGTTACTGAGAACTCATGTGCTCCTTGCACAAGACTGCTAGGGAGCCAGGACAGGCTGCAGCAGAGGGATGAACAAGAGCAAGAGCGGACAACGACATTGGCTCATTCAAGAATGTACATCCTTGCCAGGAGGCTTTTCCAGAACTCAGACACAGAGTACTCTATGCTTGCACAAGAGTCAATGCTTTTCTGTCTTACACATGGCAGCACTGAGGCAATAATCTTTCGAGCATTTGCTGCTGGATTTGTGCCCTCATGTTAGGAGGGATGACTGGTACAGATGCAATGGTGGTGGTTGATGAGCACTGAGAAAGCCAACGGCTTTTAAATTTCAGCATTCACCAAAAACCAGACTGTGGAACTTCTGGTCCTCTGAGGAGTCCCTCAGCTTCAGTGCCAGAAGGGGGGAGGCAGGCAGCCTCTGATAGCTCTTCCCTGAGGTAGGATGACCCTGAGGAGCTGTCACTCTGATCCAGAGTGTAGCAGCAGTAATCATAAACTTAATCCCCTATTCCTCTAGTATTGCCATTTATTCATAACAGACATGTCCCTACTTAACATATTCATTTGCTGCATTATTAATTACTCTAAAATTCTTGTCATACGTTGTTTTCTTTGCAATGTGGTAGGGGGTTGGAGAGGTTGTGGCAGTGAAAGTTTCTGGTGTGTATCTTTTATTCTGAATTCAACTAGACTTTCTTTTCTCCCATATTTCAGTTAAAAAAGGAAAACTAACCAACCAAACATCTGGCTCCGGCTACTACTGAACAAAGGGAGGTCATGCACTTTGGTGTCCAACCCTGGAAAGGCCCAGGAAGAACGTGGCCCTGGATTCCTATCATGACAGTGCTTACAGTAAGTCTTTAGGCTCCAGTCACAGTTAGAAAGAAGAAGGAAGGAAAATTACATTTGTAATCGCAAAACTGTTTTCAAATAAATTATTTGACAAATCTTGGGTATGAATAATTCGATCTCTCATGAGTGTGAAATTACATAGTATAAGATAGGCATTTCTTACTATCCAGTACTCCTTAATGCGTGCATTTTAATGTCTTTATTGCCTACAATTATCTATAAAAAGCATCACTTTCCTTTCTTTGTGGTGTTCACATCATATACAAACTGTTCCAACTGTTCATGGTTTATAGTTTTGCTAAAAACCCTTAATAGAAGTTACACAGAGATCCAATGCACCAGCAAATGTACTCTGTTCTGCATGCTTAAATATATAAAAACCACAATTATGCTTTCTAAGTGCCTAAACGTTTTAATCCAGAATAGCTGTTTTTCTATGTTACTTCATACCATTCTTGAGTGGCAGGAAAATGTAAAAATCTGTGAGTGTATCTGCCTAAAATAACCAAGAGATGGCAGCACTCCATTCAACCCAAATTTGACTTGTCATGTAATCTATATAACTACAATACAGCAGGCAGTACAAGTAGGAAATGCAAGTGAAACAGAGCAGTCAGCTGTAGAGTAAGCCAGGACATGCATCATTTCATCAGTCATTCTTCCCGTTTGCCATGGGGGACTGAGAAACACAGCAGTGAATGAAAGTTCTTGACCAAATGGGGAGAATGAGGAGGTTCGTGACAATTGTGTTTCTTCCTGGTCCATTGTCTATCAGTGGCAGCAACATTCGCTGAGGTCCTGACGCTGGTCCCTTGCATTTGAAATCATTAGGAAAAATATTGTCACCACGAAGAAAGGTATTAAGATAAGGCGCATAGTGAACACATTCCAAAATGGATTAATCATCATTTAAAAAAAAAAAAAATGACAACAGAAAGTTTCACACATATTATAGTAGGTCAAACTGGATACAGTATTCTTTCCTTCCTCTCTTAAATGCTGGAGTAGGAGTTAACTCCCCCTAATTCTCCTCAGTTTTCATACACTACTCCCTGTCAGTGCAAGCTACAAATTATTAGGTACTTTGTCTTGGTTTGCCAAGGTGCAAATGGCCATGCAGAGAGACCTTATTGGATGTCAAGTGCTTTGGGTTCTTTGGGAAGAGAGTTACTGTGTGGAGAACAGAGTGCTAATGCATTTGAAATCAATCTTGAAGAAGCCATGACCTCACATAGTGGTACGTTTTACCTATTTTGATCTCCAGAAATCTTTGGATGCTTTTTAAGCTTCCTTACAAATGTCCAGGAATTCTCTGATACTGATGATCACTGCTGGAGCTAGGCTCAGATATTTTTCCTTGCATGACTAGCACGGAGGCATTCACAACAGGTAAACTTTCTTTGCGCTTAAATGGCTACGCTTACCTTGCATGTTCAGTAGGTTGTTTCCACTCCAGTTTTTGCAGTACGTTAGGGAAATTGCTCTATTTGGCTTTATATTTTTTTCCATATGTTCCTTCACTGCCAAAAGGTGGGAGGTTATAAATTAGCATGCAAGAAGTATCATGTCACAAAATCCTAGCAGAGATAAAGCACCAGGCATTTGTACCTAGTCAGCTCTGTAAAATCACTGCTATAGTCCCTGCTGATGTTTGATGTCAGTCTCCATGACAGCAAAATTACAAAGGCCTATCTCCACTAGGATGTTGGAGCAGGATGGGTTACTCTCCTACAACAAAAACCATGGCGTGGTAGTTAAATGTCAACTTTTAAACACATGAAGGATCCCATGGATGAAGGTCCTCACCTTTCCTTTCCTCCCCCGCCTTTCCTAGCTGCCCCGTCAGAAGCACACTTTGCAGCTTTCTCTCTCCTAACCCGCTCTTCCTGCACAGGGGGACTTTCCGTCATACTTAGGCATTAGTGGCTTTAGTTAACACTGGGAAAGCTAAAGGAGACAGATGGCTGTTTCAGACAAGGCCAAATTGAATAATTAGGCTTACCCACACTGAAAAAGATGCAACTTCTGGGATGTTGCAGAAAAAGTCCCTCATGGATGTATATTTAACACAGATGAAGTAGCTGATGGTCCTTTCCCATTACAGTAGGATCTGCCTTTTATAATCCATTAATTTTACCAGCAAAACATTCCTTTCACCCCACTTCTGAGCAAAGATTTCATAGCAGATACCACTCTCAAGAGACCCTCCTTCCTCTTAGAAGTCACTCTTTAAATAAAGCAGAATACGGCTGGCAACGCTTTGTGAGGAACTACTTTGTGTGACACTGGCGGGATCTTTGATTGTCACAGGCTGTTGGGGCTCTGCTGTTAGGTGTCTTCTGCAAGGCAGCCTCCAAGCAGCACTGCATCCTTAGTGCCATGTCAGACAAGTGCCTGCTGGACTTGCCTCAGACTTTGCACGTACATAGGCTCAGGGAAGTCCAGGAAGACTTTCCATCTTTACAACTCAGCACATAAGCCAAGGACAAGCAGAGTTGCTATAAGAGGAAAATGCAGCCCCTCACATGCCAAAGAAGGGGAAAAAAAAGGAAAAAAAAAGACATTTTAGACAGGATGGAGGAGGAGACACCTTCAGAGGAATGACGTTAAGCTTCAGAGTGTAGCTGCTTGGAGAGCACGAGTGGAGCCATGCCTTGGCAGGCTGCAGCACACGCTCCCCAGAGGCAGCAGCGGATGCCCGTAGGAGCTGGGCTCCCTGGTGCACAGTCTTTCCTAACGTTACCGCTGGACCTTTTATGGGCTCCTCTGGAGTGATGGCTACCCCCGCACATGCCTCCTTCCCAGCTTTCTCTGTAGTCTCCACCTTCAACCTCTAGCCCTGCTGAGCTTAACTTGCACATGACACTGTGACCTGAGGTGAAATGATATATTTGATGTGCATTATCTAAAGTCCTGATTTATTTACTTTGGAGTAGGTGGGGGAAGGAGAGGTATTTGAGGGAACCTGAAAAGTTCAAGAAAGTGCTTGAGGATTAATACGCTGCTGGACAGGATAAAAAGAATTTTGCCAACAAAAACACAATCAGGCCAAGTGCAAATGAATGCTGAGATTGGGCTGGGAGGGACCGCACGGGCAGAGAAAAGGTTTGGGGAGTTGGATTAGCTCAGGGGGTCAGGAAAAAATATAGGAACAACTGGAAGCAGAGCAATGGGAAAGAAGGAGTGTGTCGGCCCACGTGTCAATGAATCAGCTGTTGGCAGCACATAAATGTTAAGGAGCAGCTTGCAGTCTCTGACTATTTGTAGCCTGATTCCTAAACCAAAGAAGAAATCCAGAGCAGCACTGGATACCAGACTACACCTCTGAGCCATCAGAGCCTTTCACTTGCACTAAGGAAAATAGATTATTGATGCTGGCAGGGACATGTACTCTAAAAACAGACAAGGAGATTGCAGCCTAATCCAAATCCAAACAGAAGCAAGTTGTCTAAAGCCAAATTCCTTTTATAGTCCCTTAATTTCACTACAAAATTGCTTTCCTTTAAGTTTTAAATTGTGTAGTATCTGAGCCAATCTAGCTAACCCTTTCTTACAAGAGCAGTCTGTCTGCGCAGGAGTGGACCCATTAAAAACTCAAAAGACTAATGGCTTGCAGGACTCGGGGTAAAATCTTGGCCCCACTGAAGGCAGTAGGAGATTTGCCAAGGACTTCAGTGGGGCCAGGATTTTACCTCAGGTCTTTACAAGCAGCAGCGTTGCTCATTTAGAAGCACAAAAACACCACTGTGAATTTCCTGAGGTCCAATCACTGGCTCTTGCTGGTGCTTCCGACGTCAGATGGCTTCGCTTTGAAACCCAAAGGGAAGAGGCTGAGAAATGAAGCCATATCCTCTCACTAAAAGCCAATTCCTTTTACATGATCTATGTGCGATGTTTTATTCCAGCGAAAAGAAGAAGAAAACCAAAACTTGGGTGTTTTTCTTTTCCCCCTTCCTCTCATTCTCCCAAAACAACCTCCTTCCCCGCGGGGACAGTATAAAGAGCCTTCGCTAGAAATGACGCGGCAGAGGGCTGCTGGCCCAGCCAGGGGTACACGTGATGTGATGCGGCCGGAGGGCCAGCCGGGAAGCACAGCAACCTTGGGCTGCTCAGGGCCCCCGCCCAGCAGATGACCAGCCGCTAACACGGTCCTGTCGGCCGGACATGACGCCAGGACGGCACGGTAATTGAAAACAGCGGGCCTTCTGCCCGCAGCCTCCCGGTGTTAGTGCTTGGGAGTGTGTGATCATGATCAATAATGCTTCATGGGAATCTTTTAAAGTGCTCCCAGCCACATCACTCCAGTAAAGGATTTGTCAGCCTTTCCATAAACCCCAGTTTTGAAGAGTTTATAGCTCAGCTTGTTTTCATTACCTTGAGGTGAAAGTTGCCATATAAAATTTCAGACCAGAAACACTTTTTTCCCTTGCTAATACACAATATCATTTAAAACAAATTTTTGTCTCCAAATTTAGAGTCCCGGTAAGAGCCATGTTTTTCCCTGACTGTTTTGGGTGTGCTGCTCAGAACTTCAGCATGAAAATCTGTTAAATTTAAGGATTAACAAACAAATGGCAAGCTCTTCTGCTGAATTTTTAAACCACTGACTAATACATCCAGAACTGCCGAGTTATTTTGCTCACCCCCAAGAAATGCCGTAAGTCTGCACCAGGGACTTCTGTGGAAGAAGAACAGGCGATGCTCCTCTGCCTCTTCCCCTTCCAGCAGCTGGAACTACAGTTTTGCGGTGCTTTGTTGTTTTAAGGAGCTGAATTTCAGTTCGTATAAAGTCGCTGTAACTCCATTCACTGCGAACTACTTTGCATCTTTTCTCTGTTAAACAGTTGCTGTGCTGCAACCCAGAAATAACTGAACTTCCAGTAACAGACATGACTTTTCCTGTTACACGCGTGAGTCACATTCCAGCTACCTGTACTTACAGAGCAAAGCGGGAGAAGAAAACTAGGGCTATCTTTCCAAACTCGGCTGACGTCTGTGCCTCGCACAGACAGGCAAAATGTTTCTCATCACCTGAACAGTAATGTCTGACCTCTGCATTGCAGACGGCTTCCTTCACTGCTGAACTGGACCCTCGCCCCATGCAGTGCGGTGGGATCCCACCTCTTTCTGACCTTACCAGCAGCCACAGACCAAAGTCCCTGCCTCTCCTGGGGAGCAGAGAGCTGCGAGAGCAGCAGTTCCCAGGCCTGCCAGCCTAATGCCGCTGTTTCACAGCAATAGATGTTAGCATCCAAAACAATAATTGAGAAAAACACAGAGGAATGATATACCTGTGCATACCACGTCCACCTATCTATGGTTGGAAGATAGTAATTTCCTTATTTAATATCACAAAGTTAATTTCACACAATGTTATTTCAAAACAGGGGATAGAACATCGCAGTCTAATATCTTTGCGGATTGACCCAGGAGGACCAGAAGTGCTGTCATGCAGATGAGTTCAATCACCAAAAACAAGTGGATTTACATTTGCTAGATCTCCAGTCTCGGAAAAGTCTGTCTGTTTTATCCAAATGTCATATGACCATGTTACTCCTGGTGGAATTAATATATTCTGGATGCTTTCTTCATGAGAAGGTATATTTCACTTTTTTTTGGCATGGCCTATGCCTAGGATAATTTCTCCTTAACCAATGGATTTTTGCTGGTGTAAGAAAGTTTAGAAAAGTCAAAGAGGGGAAATAAACATGGTTTTTTTCTAAGCAGTGCCAGCTTTATAAGTGTCTGGTGAACAGATTATTGGGGGGGGGGGTGACGAAAGGAAATAATAAGAAAGATTTGGGGAAGGGGAAGAGATGGAGGGAGTCTTCAACAAAATTAATAAAAATAGTACTAATTTTGCCATTACTACAGGAAGCTGGAAGTGCATTGCCAGCTATAGGATAATACCAAGTATAGATACAGCACTTTTCAGTCTCATTTCTTAAGGAAATGAGGCTTATATGAATCACGTGTCTCTGTGTGCTTCAAAGTGTTTTAGTCTGCCAGTTTTCCCTTCTCCTTCAATCCTTTTTAATTCTCTAGGCTGAATCAGGAAAGCAATAGAGGTTTCAAAGTCAAAATATTTCTGTAAGGGTCCTGAAACCTTGAAGCCCTGCAGGAAAAACAAAACAAAACAAAACAAAACAAAAAAACAAACCCCCAAAACTATTAGCACTTCCACTGGAGCAAATGATGCTCTAAAAACTCAGCTGCTTTTGAACACCAGAAAATCCACAAATGGTAATAGACAGTCAGAGCACTTCAACAGCTGGAAAGGTTTTACTCAAAGCTGTTACCTTATCAGACACCAGAAAACCTGTTGGAAGCAAAAATGCATAGACTCTCAGACTATGTTGACTACCTCCACTCACAGAAGCACACATTGACAGGCAAAGGTGATGTGCATATACCCTGACTCCAAAATTTCCTACAATTTTTCAGTCTCATATATCTTGTAATCTTCACAGAATGCTGGCAAATAGACAGCATCGACAGAAAGCTAAGCCCAAGCTAACTGAAAGATATATAGGCCCTTACCGAAAGGATTTCCTTGGCATTAATTTCGTGCTGCAGCCAATAGACCATACTCCCTTTTCATTTATTTTAAATTGGGGCCATTTGGAAAGCTATAAATTCTCCTTAGGAAGCAGATTTTCCTCTAGTATTATCCTATGCAAAGACTGCATTTCTTGGGGCTTTCCTCTAAGTAAATCTCATGGAAAGTGAGTCACCTGTTAAAATGATGCGAGCCATTTGCATATGCCTCCCCCAGCCCTAGAGCCACAGGTAGAATGAGACTACATCTTAAGCAACCATCCAAAGGAGGCAAGGAGGCAAGCTTCTGTTTGTTTCACACATTTCCAAGCTATCACAGGATCAGATGGAAAAAGACAACAGTAAACAATTCCCAAATTTCTTCTTCATGGTAGAACAATTTCCAGTTGTCCTACTTTCCTGTTACTAACTGACAAATTTATGTCTGTTGTATGGCATTTATTGCCATCAGTCATTTCCTCCGTTGAGGGGACAGTGGGCAGGAGATTGAGTCTTCTCTTTTGTTTTCTCCCCTAATGGGAAAGCGTGTGATGCTGCGGGGTTCCCAGCCTGCGTGCGGCAGCAGGAAGGGCGCAGAGTCCGTGCAGCCTCCTGCAGGGCCCGTGCCTTTGTACATGGCTGTCTAAGGCGTATCAACCACCTTGACATTCTGCCAGTGAGCAGAGAAGCAGCAAAAGCAAGCCAGCTTTGCTGAATGAGAGAGGGAAGCTCGCGTAGTCCAAATGAACAGCAATTTAGACTTTTTATGTACATAACTCCAGCCTTCTTTGTGTTGTCAAGAATAGCAAACAAAGTGCTAATGATAATGAGCAAATCCATCTTGTGTCAGTTCCAGCCCCCTCAAATGCAGATCCTTGGATTAATCTAGCCCCGCGCCAAGTGCTTTGACTGGCATGGATATTAGAATTTATTTTCTGTGTTGATAAATAGCCAAAGCAATGTTCCTGTCCTGGTGTAGCTGATGGAAATCCCTCTGTAAGCACTTGTTTCTCAGTATTTCCACTGAAAATACCACAGGATTCCTGCCCAGTCTGAAAAATAGAAGGGTAGGAGGAAGCAAAATTGTGTCTTAGATTTATCTCCTTGCAGGTATTTCAGAGACTTTATGGGCACTAATAGCAGGCATGCTGAGGACAAAAAAACCACTCACTGCAGCATTCCTGGTGCTCATGAAACTAAGAAGAAACCTTCATGGTGCTCATGACCTCACACCAAATCCCAAATGGTAAATTACTGTATGTTGTTAGGCTTCCACTCATGAAAACTTTAAAAAAACCCAGGCTTTACAGGTTTTTTTGCATGGCAGCAAGCCTGGACATTTTTGTTTCAGATCCACCATAAATATTTGACTCTCAAGTCACCCACATTCATGATTCATTTTGTTAGCAGGCTAGTAGGCACACTCTGGCAGAGGATTTGCCATGTGCTAGTTATGTGGAAATATGGACACATTGGAAACTTCCTTTTTTGACCATCTACTATTCCATCTTATCAAATCATAAACACAGGAGAGGGCTTAGGGACAGATTATTTCTGGCCCACAAAAGCTGGAGTAAGAGCAGGGAGTTTTCTGGCTGATCAGTAAACGCAGTTCTTGTAAAAGAGCAAAAGTTCTTGGGACACCTGACACTTTGCAATGTGTATTTGGAGCTGACGCCATGACCACTGAAGTCAGGAGGAGATGGCCTGCTCGGTTTACAAGGAATTTGATTATTACCCATGCAGGAAAAAGTGTAGAAGGAGAGGGGCAAAACTGGTGACTGACAGCATTTGTCCTTTACAAGTCGCTAATACCTAGACTTTGAAGTGATGCACTGTGAACTGTTAGGTACGATCAATATGAGAGAATATGGTGGCAGGGCTCCAAAGCCAACAGGGCACCAAGCACAGCATGCGTCTGCCAGCGCTGAAGCTGAAGAAAAATAAGACAATTCAAAAGGACATGAGGCCTTATCTATATTTAAGTGTCAGCACTGGAGCAACACCAACACTGAGGAGAATGGCCAAGAGCCGCTGGAGAACTTAGTTTCTCTTGACTACACTTGGTTTTGTACTTCAGCATGCCTTAGTGTGATCTGAGCCCTTTCCTGGAGCAGAGTGAGAGCAGGAGTGGAAGAGAGAGATGCTGAAAAATGAGAGTTGCGTATTGCGGGAAGAGGTCAAGTGTTAAAAAAGACAGTGGATGAAGGAGGAAAAAAATGACAAGTTACCTTCCCTGAGTGCCTGGGAGTATCCTCCTGACCAAAAAGAGGAAGCCGAATTCAGAACAAACAGGGGTTTTTTGCTCCACAAAGAGCTGCTAACAAGCTTTAAGCCTGGTCCTTCCACAAGGTATTTTATATGCCAGCTGTGAAATATCACAAACACTTGTCAAATGTTTAACAATCCAGCCCTGCTATGTTTATGCCTTTCAAACAATACCTTGTTGGAGGCCTGGTTCCGAGAAGCAAATGTACAGAGAATGTGGATGGGAGGAAAAGCAGCTTGTCAGAAAAGAGAGAAATGGCTTTTACGGAAGCTCCAGAATTTCTGTGTATCTTCCCCCGATATACAGATGTCACTCCCTGGCAGGTGGAATCAGCAGCAGAGAGAGCTCTCTAAGCATTGCTTAAATGAGGAAATGCTTCATTTTCCAAGCTCAGTTATGGCAGCAAACTGCTGGGGAAGTTAATTGGTGAGTCTGGATACATCTAAGGCATGAAGAGCCTGCAATCACCTCCCAGCATTCAGTTCTTAGCAAACAGACCTGTTGAGCAGGGAAGGGAAAGGCAACCTACCACAGCTCCATGTCACAGACAGTATCTTTGCAAAGAAATACTTTGAGGCTTGTTTTTTCCGAGTGACCAGTTGTACAGTATATGGCAAATGTACAAATTTATTTGGTCTCCGTTATGCAATGAAAGAGGCATCAGAATTGCTTTCTCCAGGCAATGAACCACTGGAGAGTGCCTCATTACCTTTAACTCGGAAATCATCATTCAGAAATTTACAGGTCATGCTGTAGCTCCTCAGAGAAACTCTGCATTACTTTTGTTTGCCTTGCTTTGATATGCCTGCCTTTCCTTCTGTCACCTTTTCCTCCACCAGAACTTCCTTTTTTATCCTGATGGTTCCAGTTCAGTTTATGCAGCGGAAGGTGTGAATGTATTACACCAAAGTTTTGGATGACTTAAACCCCCTTGAACACTTTCCACGCACACTTCAGGTATGCTCTCACCAGCACATCCCTGTCCTTGGTGGAGCCATGCCACAGTCTAATCTCTGAGTAACCAAGGCATAGACGTTTGCAGAGAATCATATTCAAAATAAGAACTCATTACCCATCTGTTCTGTGTTAACCCCGGTAGGCAGCTAAGCCTTCCCGCAGTGGGATGAGGGAGAGAACTGGAAGGGTAGAAGTGAGAAAACATGTGGGTTGAGATAAAGACATTTTAATAAGTAAAAAAGACAAAACAAAGAAAAACAAGTGATGCAAAAGCAATCGCTCACCACCAGCTGACTGATGCCCAGCCAGTCCCCACTCAGTAGCAACCCTTGGAAATCTCCAAACAGTTTTGCTGCTGAGCACGGGGTTACGTGTTAGGGAATATCCCTTTGGAGTCAGCTGTCTGGGCTGTGTCTCCTCCCCATCTCTTGCCCGTCACCTTGCTGGCAGGGCAACATGAGAAACAGAGAAAACCTTGGCATTGTGCAAGTATTGTTCAGCAATAGCTAAAAACGGGTGTGTTATCAACGCTGTTTTGGTCACAAATCCAAAACATAGCACCATTTGGGCTGCTATGAAGAAAATTAACTATCCTAGCCGATCCCAGTAC
The DNA here is from genome assembly GCF_035582795.1 of Mycteria americana. NCBI lineage: Eukaryota > Metazoa > Chordata > Aves > Ciconiiformes > Ciconiidae > Mycteria > Mycteria americana. The sequence goes on from NC_134367.1 coordinate 58,298,104, forward strand.
ACCAGCTCATATGGAAACAGTACCTGGTTACTACTATGACCCACATACCCAAAGCAATGTACAATCCCCTTCACCCAAGGGGACTGATACCATCAAGAGATGTTTAAGAAAAACTGGTCCTTTCCAATTATATCTGTTGCTCTGATACAAAATATGACCTTTTTCTACAGATCTTAAATCCTCCCTTATATACTGAGGCCATCAGGACCTCAGCAACACTGTTCCTTTACTTATCACCTATGAATGGACAGACTGGACTAAAGGTCCTGCTGGCATGCAAGCTCCGCACAGCCTCATCTGGACGTCCTTGGACTGAATGAAGGCACTGCCATTCCCTGCCTCATCGTGTTTACGGTACTCTCCCATCTCTTTCCTAGCTGTGGGACCTAAGAAGATAAGGAAGGTGGTTACCAGGGCCCTTGGGCTTTATCCTTAGCAGACTGGGATTAGGAAGAGTCTAGAAACATCTTCTGGAGCAAGTGCTGGAGGCTTCTGCCCTGTGAGGCTCTGCGTCTGGGAGAGCAGAGGCTGGGGCTGCCCACGCCCAGCTCATCAGCTGTAACGGTCTGCTCTGAGAGTGGGAAAGAAAAAGATGTTCACAGCCTGGGAGCAGGAAAAGGAGATGGCATAGCTCAGGGGAGCCTTGCTAAAACCCTTTCCTGGCATGGGAGATTACATGGTTGCAAGATAGATACCAGCAATGCTCCAGCATCTGAACAACCAGCCTCGAGAGAGAGAGGGAGCTTCAGAGAAAAAGAGAAAGGGAGAGATCCTGGAGGCATCTAAGCTAGAGAAAATAGTATGTTCATACTAAGCCACAAAATGCCCTTCATCAGGAACAGTGGAGAATAAGTAGGGGTACCCACGGTGCCTCTGCCTGGTGCTGTCGCTGGCACGGCAGTGCTGGCAGGACCCACCATCACCAGCGGTGGTGGAGATTTGCTCTGTAATAGGCAGCTCCCTGCCTTCTGCAAGGCCAGATGCCATTTGTGAACCCTGAGCTACAGCCTTGCTGTGAGGGAAAACTGTAATCCTTCATCTCATGGCATGCAATCTCAGCCAAGCCTTCCACGAGGAAAAGCTGCCAGGGAGGGACACGGGGCTTGGGGGGCTCCATTTCCTGGTAGTGTTCCTTTTTGAGTAAAATGACCCATCTTGCTTGAGAACAGAAAATTTGGTATGGAAGAGTGAGAAGGGATAAACTGAAGATGAAAGTGCTATATACAATTTTGTGTAAGTTAGTAATGCCAGATGACTCATGGAAAGCTTAATAATCTCCTCACTTCGTTTCAAAACAATGTAAAAATGTTTTTAGTCCCATGTCTGCACTTGCTTCCTTCCCCCTCTCCGCTCCAAGACTTTTACAAAGACCCTGTCTGATGGCAGGGTACAGCCTGGCTGCAGAGTGCAGCTTCTCCGTGCCAGAGCTCAGGGCCAAAAGGTCTCAGGCAAACACCAATTTGAAGTTAATACAACACACCCCACTGAGAATCCCTTCAGACAGATCAGTTTTGTTCTTTTTGTATTAGGCTACAGGTAAGTCTGGAGATGGGATTAACTTTTTTTTTAATCTAATTTTTTTGAGTGCAGACATTCACTTCATGCAGCCAAAATTCACAGAATATCAGTCATGAGGTTGCATGCCCATCACTACATACTTGTACCACATCCAGTACAGAGAGGGATTGGTCCTGATCGGGGTGTCCAAGCTTTACCATACTACAGAGAAGAACCAGGAAAGCCAAACCATTTGACCGACTGATTTCAGTGCAGTCATTTCTGATTTATACAGGCAATCAGGATCAGCAGGTTCTTAATCCTTGTTTTATCTGGAAAGAGAATAGCTCTTAGTTGGGCTTCATCAGCTAACCCTCATCCGGGACCCAGAATCAGCTTCAAATGAATCAGAGGAGGGAGAACACCAGAGGAGAGGGAGGTAAATGTTACAAAGTTCCCAAAAGTCCCTGCATCTCCCCACAAGTTCTTTGCAGCCTCACGTGCACATGCCAGAAGATGCATTTGATCTCAGTTCCATTTTTCAAGTAATTTTTATTTGGAGACACCAAAAAAAATTCATCCAGGTCATTTGATTTCCTGAATTTGTACCAACTCTGCCAAACTCTTTTAAGTGAAATTTAAGGGAAAATCTTTTCTTCTGACAGTCTCAAAACAAGTGTTCCTACGTTAAGGTTTTAGATGACATTTCATCTGAAACTCTGTATTCATTTCATTCAAAAATAAAGATGTAAAAATCATTTGAGAACAGATATGTCTTTCTCATGTAAAAGGAAATATTTTGAGAGATCTGACTTTCTTTAATAATTTGGCTTTGT